>NC_133658.1:407746244-407974907 GCF_037893015.1 Macrotis lagotis | reverse complement strand
AAACTGTCTTGGATTTATTGATGAGAAAAATCAATATTCTTCTATCATAGCTGATCATCACAAATTATCACTGTTGCTGTAAACAATGTTTTCCTGGTTCTGCTCACTTCACTCAGCATCAGTTCATCTAAGTGTTCCAGGTTTTTCTGAAAACTGCCTGCTCATCATTTCGTAAAAATCAATAGCATTCATTCATATTACATTCACATACCTCAACTTATTGAGTCATTTCCCAATTGATGGACATCTTGCAATTCCAATTCTTTGCCACCACAAAAAAAAGAGCTGCTATAAATATTTTTGTAGATGTGGGTTCTTTTTTTCCCTTTTTATGATCTCTTTGGGATACAGACTCAGTAATGACATTACTAGATCAAAAACCACAGTTTTATAGCCATTTGGGCATAATTTCAAATTGCTCTATAGAATGGTTGGATCAATTCACAACTCTACCAACAATATAATAGAGTTCCAATTTTTTCACATCTTCTCTAACATTTATCATTGTCTACTTCTTATATTAGTTTATCAGAAAGTGTGAGGTGGTAACTGAGAGTTCTTTTAATTTTCATTTCTCTAATCAATAGTGATTTAGAACACTTTTTTCATATGGTTATAGATAGATAGATAGCTTTAATTTCTTTATCTGAATGCTTTCCATTCATATCCTTTGACCATTTATCAACTGGGGAAATGACTTGTATTCTCATAGATTTGATTAGAAATAAAACTTGACAAAATATAAATTTTCTGTAAATAAGTTTTCTTAAAATTTTTATTTCTGCTTTTCTTCTAATCTTGGTTGTACTAATTTTACTTTTGCTAAAACTTTTTAACTTAATGTAACCAAAATTATATATTTTGTATTTCAAAAATATTCTCTATCTCTTATTTGGTTATAAATTCTTCTGTTCGTCATAGATCTTACAGATAAACTATTTCTTGCACTTCTAATTTGCATATGGTGAGAACTCTTTATGTCTCTATTTTGGTATAGGATGTAAATCTTGATCTATTGTATAAGATCTTGATTGACTGTAGTTTCTGACATACTATTTTTCAGTTTTCCCAGCAGTTTTTGTCAATTATGAATTCGTATCCCAGAAGCTAGAATTTTTGGGTTTCTCAAACAGTAGATTACTATACTTATTTGCTATTGTTTCTGTTCTACCTAATCTATTCTCCTGATTCACAACTCTATTTCTTAGCCAGTACCAGGTAATTTTTGTGACTGATTCCTTATAATATAGTTTTAGATCTAGAACAACCAGATCACCTTTCTTTGCATTTTTTTCATTCATTCCCTTGTTTTTGTGCTTCCAGATGAATTTTGTTACTGTTTTTCCTATCTCTAAAAGTATTTTTGGTAGTTTGGCACTGAAAAAGCAGTTTTTGAATAGTCATTTTTATTATATTGGTTTGCCTGCACATGGACAATTGATATTTTTCCAATTATTTAGGTCTAATTTTATTTGTATAAAAAGTATTTTGCAATTGTATTCATATAATTCCTGGAATTGTCTTGGCAGGTAGACTTCCAAGTATTTTATGCTGTGTAAAATTACTTTGAAAGGAATTTCTCTACCTCATGCTGCTGGACTTTGTTGGTAATATGTATAGAATGCTAATTATTCATATGGGTTTATTTTATATTCTGAATTCTGCTAAAGTTAGTAATGGATTCAAGTAGGTTTTAATGGATCCTGTAGGATTCTCTAAGTATATCATCATATCATCTGAAAAGAGTCAGAATTTTATTTCCACATTACCTATTTTAATCCCTTCAATTTCTCCTCTCTTATTGCTAAAGCTAATTTCTAGTACAATACTGAATAATAGTGATAATAATAGGTGATAATTGGAATCCTTTCACTTGTGATCTTACTGGAATGTTTCTAGCTTATCTCCTTTACATATAAAGCTTACTGATGGCTTTTGATAGATACTGTGCATTATTATAAGGAAAACTCTATCAATTCCTATGTTTACTAGTGTTTTTAGTAGGAATGGGTGCTAAATTTTCTCAACAGTTTATTGATATCATCAGTTATGCTAATAGTTTTCCAATATTGACAGCCCTGAATTTATTGTATAAATCCCACCTGATCCTAGTATATATCTTCATGATAAACTGTTCTGAAAGCTTTTTTATAATATTTTATTTAAAATTATGCATCAATATTAATTAGAGAAATTGGTCTATAATTTTTTTCTCTGTTTTGGTTCTTCCTAATTTAGGTATCAGCACAATATTTTTGTCCTAAAAGGAATTTGGTGGCATTCCACCTATTTTTTACAATTAATTTATATAGTATTTGAATTAATTTTTCTTCAAATATTTGGAAAAATTCTTTGTAAATTCCACTGGTCCTGGAGACTTTTTTTCTTAGGAAGTTCATTAATGTTTATTCAACTTATTTTTCTGAAATGAGTTTATTTAAGTATGTAATTTCTTCTTATTTTAATCTGGCAATTTATATTTTTATAATTATTAAAACATTTTACAAAGATTGTCAGATTTATTTGCATACAATTGGCCCCAAACTCTGAATTCTTACTTCAGTTTGATCTTTGTTGATGGTAAATTCACCCATAACATTTTTGATATTGGTAATCTGTTTTTCTTCTTTCTTTTTAAATCAAATTAACCAAAGGCTTATCTATTTTACTGATTTTTTATAATAAAACCAGTTCTTAGTTTTATTTAGTAGTTCAATAATTTTCTATCAATTTTATTAATTTATTTGAATTTCAGAATTTTTAATTTGCTATTTAATTGGAAATTTTTAAATTTTTTTAGCTTTTTTAATTGCATGCCCACTTCAATAATCTCCTCTTTCTCCATTTTACTCATGTAAGCATTTAGAGATATAAAAATTTCTCTAAGATCTGATTTGGCTGCATAAGCTTTGGCATGTTGTCTCATTTTTGTCATTTTCTTTGATAACATTATTGATGGTTTTTATTGAATGGCCATTTTCCCCCCTGAAAGGTTATGCTCAATTATTCTGCAATTGCTTCTTGGTTGTAATTCAAGTTCCTTTGACATCTGAAATATCATATTCCAAATCCTCCAATTCTTTAATGCAGAATTTGGGAAACTTTCAGGGGCTGATGAGCAGATTCTTTTAATGACTATTTTGTCATCTGGTTCTAGGATATTGTGGCAGTTTTCCTTGAACATTTCTTGAATGATGCCATGCAAACTTTTTCTTTGAACATGAATTATATGTAGTCCTACAGTATAGGAATGCTTAAATTACTGGCTCTGTTTTCTATGACAGTTGTTTTTCCAGTGAGATTTTACATTCTATATCTTTTTTTCTTTTGTTTGATTGTTTCTTGATTTTACAGTCATTAGCTTTTACTTTCCCAGTTCTAATTTTCTTAAGAAATTATTTTCTTCAGTTAGCTTTCGTACCTCCTTTTCCATTTAGTCAATTTTACTTTTAAATCCTTTTTTCTGTTTTGTTTTGTTTTGGTTTTTTGCTAGGCAATGGGGTTAATTGACTTTGCCCAGGGTCACACAGCTAGGCAATTATTAAGTGTTTGAGGCCAGATTTGAATTCAGGTACTCCTGACTCCAGGGCCAGTGCTCTATTCACTGTGCCACCTAGCTGCCCCTCAATTTTACTTTTAAAGGGCTTTGCTTCCATATTTTTTTTGGGAGGGGAGGATGGATAAGTCCATCAGAGAAATTGCTTCAACATTTTTCCCCACAGTTACTATTGCTACTTGTATTTCCTTCAATCCTATTCCCCCACCCCCATTTATTCTACTCTCTCTCTTCTTTCATTTTCTCTCTCTCCAAAAGTTTCTTATATTTGACGACCCTCTTTCAGGATCTTCCTTCTCTTTTACATCCTCCCTCCTCTTCCCAATTCCCTTTCTCCCATTCCTTTCTTGTCTTATTTTCCTCTAGGATAAGATATATTTCCATACCTAATTGAGTGTGTATGTTATTCCCTCTTTGAGTCACTTCTGATGAGAATAAGGCTCACTCACTCTCCCCTTCACCTTCCCCCTCTTCCACTCCACTGCAAAAGCTTTTTCTTGGCTTTTTTACATGAAATAACCTACCCCATTTTACCTTTTCCTTACCTTTCTCCCAATACATTGCTTTGTCCTCTATTAACTCCATCTTTTTAATATCTTAAACCTTCAAATTCAACTCTCTCCTGTGCCATGTCTATATATGCTCCTTCTTACTGCCCTAATAAATGAGAAAGTTCATATAAGTTATCAGTATCATCTTCCCATGCAGGAATACAAGCAGTTCAACATCATTAATTCCCTCATAATTTGCACTTCTCATGCACCCTCTCAATGCTTCACCTGAGTCCTGTACTTGAAGATCAAACTCTGTTCTGCTCTAGTCATTTCATCAGGAAAGTTTGAAAGTCCTCTATTTCATTCAATGTTCATCTTTTCCATTAAAAGAGTATGCTCAGTTTTTCTGGGCAGTTGATCTTGGCTGTAGGCCAAGCTCTTTGGCCTTCTGGAATATCATATACCAAGCCCTATGAACCTTTATTGAAGAAACTGCTAAATCTTGTATTATTTTGATTGTAGTTCCACAATACTTGAATTGTTTCTTTCTGATTACTTGCAGTATTTACTCCTTGACTTCAGATTTCTGAAATTTGGCTATAATATTCCTGGCAGTTTTTATTTTAGGATCTCTTTCAGGAGGTGATGGATGGATTCTTTCAGTTTCTATTTTGCCCTCTGCTTCTAGGATATCAGGGCAATTATCCTGGAGAATTTCTTGAATAATAAAGTCTAGGATCTTTTTTTTTTTTTGGTTATGACTTTCAGGTAGTCCAATAATTTTTAAATTCTCTCTTCTGGATCTGTTTTGTTCCAATGAGACAGTTCACATTTCTTCTAGTTTTTCATTCTTTTGGTTTTGTTTTATTGTTTTTTGATTTTTCACAAAGTAAACAGCTACTCTTAGCTCCATTCTACATTTTAAGGACTTTTCTTCAGAGAACTTTGGGATCTCTTTTTCCATATGGCCAATTCTGGTTTTTAAGGCATTCTTCTCCTCATTGGTATTTTGGACTGCTTTTTCCATTTGAACCAATCTTTTTTTTAAGATGTTATTTTTTTTTTGTTAAATTTTCTTTAAGGCAATGGGGTAAAGTGACTTGCCCAAGGTATTCAATTATTAAGTTTATGAGACTGGCTTTGAACTTAGGTCCTCCTTACTCTAGGGTCAGTGTTCCATCCACTGCACCACCTAGCTGCCGCCAAGATTTTATTTTCTTCAGTATTTTTTGGTATCTCCTTCACCAAATTGCTGACTTGTGTTTTTCAGGATTTTCCCATATCACTCTCATTTCTCTTCCCAATTTTTCCTCTACCTCCCTTTTTGTACTTTTCTATAGCCTAAGACCAAATCATATTTTTCTTGGAGACTTTTGATCTTTCATAAGACCAAAGTAACTGTCTATGGTCAGATGTTTTGTCCTCTGCTGTTTTCTCCTTTCCCCAGTCTATGACTTGATTTTAATTCTTTGTTAAAGAGGAATTTTACTTCCAGGGTGTAGGATTCACTGTATCTGAATATGGGCAAAACCGCGGAGTCCTGCCTCAGGGATAGCAAAGAGACCTCTGTAAGCTCCCTCAATCCCCTTATCATTCGGAGGCTTAGTACTCTGAAAGTAGCTGCCAGGTACCTCTCTGCCAGGTGGCTCCCCAGGCTTGTCCCTGGTCCTCTGGAGCTGGGTCTTTATTGAGATCTACATTGGACTGGGCTTCCCTCTCACTTCATTGTGGTAGTTTTTCTGCTGAGTTTCCCAACTAGCCTTGGCAATCCCTGGGCTGAGAGGTCTGGAAACCACCCCACTGCCCAAGACCCAATTGCCTCAGGGACCCTGGCACCCAGAGGGATCCAGACACCCCATCATCTGTTCCTGAATGGCTGGATCTGGTTTGTTCCAGTGTGGGCTGTGATGCAGCCCCAGTACAACTGACCCTTCCTGCAGATCTTCCAAGTTGTCTTGGGCTTGAAAATTGTTTCACTCAGTCTTTTTGTGAGTTCTGCCACACTAGAATTACGTTAGAGTCATTATTTAAAGGTATTTGGAATGGTTTGGGGGAGAAATCATGAGGGTTCTTGCCTTTACTCTGCCATCTTGGCTCCATTCTCTTCAGTAGATTTTTTTTTTTTTTTACCATTTGGTCAATTCTATTTTTTAAGTTGTTTTCTTCAGACAATTTTTGTGCTTCTTTTTCCAACTTGTGACTCTTTTTTCATAATGTCCCCAGTCCAATTTTTCTTCTGTCTTATTTGATTGTTAAAGTTCTTTTTGACCTCTTCTAAGATGACTTTTTGTGCTAGCCTTCACATGTAGGCATTTTGATCATGTTGTCCTCTTCTGAGTTTGTCATTTTCTCTTTTTTGCTGCCATAATAATTTTCTATGGTCAGGACTCCTTTTCCTTACTCATTTTTTAGCCTGTTTTTTGTCTTTAAAAGTTGAACTCTGTTTCTTAGGCAAAAGAGACACTTCCAAGTTTCTTGTCCTGGAAGCCAGAGGCCTGGTCACTGTCTTTCCATACCTGAATTTCAGGTGCTTGTGATTTGCCCACTATGCTGTGATGGCTTGGCCTAGTTTTGCCTATTGTGCTGAGACTCACTGTTTGAGTTCCTGGCTAATGAAATCAGAATCCTAAAAGATCTTGAGAAGTTGCAATGTTGAGTTGAATCTAGTAAAATTAAATTTCATAATTACAAATATAGCTTTTCAATTTATTTGAAAAAAGAACTTTTGGGAAGGACAAAGTTAATGAATCACAAGCTCACTGTCAGTCAGTACTGTAATACATTCCTCATAAATTAATCAGGACCCCAACAGATCTCAGTGGCCTGGGCTAAATCCAACAAAATGATACCTAAAAGGAGTGTTTGAAAAGCCTTGTACTAACTAAAGCAGTCAGAAAAGCACAATATGGGGTTGGTGTTGAAGTTAAGTAAAAATGATTTAGGAGTTTCAGTTGATAATTAATTCAATATGTTTTAAGTGTGATTTGGCTACCAAGGAAAGTTAATGAATTTTGTGTCAAATTAATAGGAATCAAGTATTTAGAAAAATAATGTCATGCATAAATACCATGATCATATTCTACGCTGTTAAGACCCTAACTATTATTGAGTGAAACATCTCCATTCTTTTGTTTTTATTGTTCCTTCTATCAATAAAACTATTTAAATACCAGCCCAAAATATAAATGATATAGACATTTATATATTGCATAAGTTTTAACAATTATATGTCACTAAACTTTCACAAAATAGAAATTTATAAAAAGGAGTAAAAATGAAATGATATTTTGAAAATTAATAATAGTTCTATAATCTTGATTTGGGGCATTATTATTAATTATATTTTAAAACTAATGAGATTAGTTATGCTCTATTATTTTTGCAGTCTTTTGTTTGACATTGTGATACAATAATTCAGAGATCTGGTTCTATGATTAGTTTGTTTGGTTTTGGTATTTACTTGGCTTTTAATGGTTATAAGAGCTGAAAAACATATCTTACAAAGACAGATATTTGATTAAAATAAATGCATTTCTGAATGCATTTACTTAATTATAATATTCATTTTCAATACCATCTATTAATTTTGGAAAAAATTTGTATGGAAATTCAGTTGTGAACTCATATTTCATTTGATATTTTTTCTTGCAAACATAATATGTTTTGTTGTCTAATAAAAGGAATTTCTCTGTATGCTTGGAGGACAAGAAATTGAAGTGGATGATTTCTAAAAACCCTCTAAATTTAAGGACATTTAATTCTACTTTTCCCCTTAATCACCTCTAAGAGGTGGGATCAGTTTAGATGCTTTTGACTATATATTCAAAACAGTGGAGCATTATATGTCATCATAACCCCCCCTTATTTTCATAATGGGCCCCAGTAATTGTAGATTAGAGAAAATCTTGTCTGAGCTTCAAAGAAATAGATTGATTGTTGAGCTGCTAATTTTAATAGGGAACTATAGGCTACCACCAGAAAATTAGAGCAGTGAAGTAACCAAAGAATTTAGAGCTGTAGTACCAGTGCAAATAGCTGCTTTGAAGGTAAAAAGTTTTGATCCTATGCACTGTGGAGAACAGATGTTGGTGTGGTTGAAAAATATGATACTGTAGAATAATTAAGTCTTCTCTCTATGCAAATACAATCAGTGTTAGTCAAGACATCCCTAAAAGTACCTACTGCCACTACCCCATAGTAACCCCACAACTCTCTAAGTTTACCTTTTATCTTTACTAGCAACCAATCAGGGGCATTTACATTGCCATAATTACAATGCATTTCCAATTCAAATTTCAAGCAAATAATCATTTTAGCCTAAATTGAACATGCTACTTATTTTTATTTGTTAAACTAATTAGCCCTTAATTTGAACTAAATTGATTTAAAAAAAGTTTACTGATTCATTGGCTAAAACTGACTAGTTTTTTCATTCTACAAAACTGAAATATACTTTATGGGGAGTGTAATAAATTCAACTAGAGATTCTTATTCCTTATTTTTCTGATTTTGTACCTGAGCTAATGCAAATTTACATGGGTACAATAGCAATATTTTTTTCCACAGCCCCTAGAATATATGATGTCCAGATAGAAGAGCTAATAATTCCACTGTGCCCAACTTGCATTTTTGTGTCTTATTTTGGATGTCACATTTTTAAGGCATCTTGACAAGCTGACATACATTCAGAGGTATCTAGGATGGTGAGAAATCTGAGAATTATGTTATAAGAGGAAATGTTGAAGAATCTGGGTCTGGTTGGCCTGGAAGAAAGAAGAGTGAGACAGGTCACACAGTACCTGTCAACTACATAAAGAATTATCATGTAGAATAAGTGATGGTAATGTTCATGAGAATGATGATAAGCATAGTACTTTAAACTTTGCAAAGTTTTTCAATACATGAACTCACTTGATCCTTATAATAATTCTGTGATGTGAGTACTACTATATAATTATTGGAGATAGAGACTGGATCTGTGACTTCCTCAATCACTGCAAGTTGGTCTCTGTGACATAAAGGTTGAGAGTTCCCTATCTAGAACTCTAACAGGTTAGGTGTCTTGACCAGAGTCATAAAAGTAGTATGTGTCAGATAGAAAACTGAAGCATAGAAAGATCAAGTGTTTTGTCCAGGGTCCCACAACTTCTAATTTTCTGAGGTAGGATTGGAACTTGCCTTTTTTTTAGGTTTTTTCCCAAGGCAAATGGGGTTAAGTGGTTTGCTCAAGGCCACACAGCTACATAATTATTAAGTGTCTGAGATTGGATTTGAACCCAGGTACTCCTGACTCCAGGGACGGTGCTTTATCCGGAACTTGCTTTTTCTTGACTCCAAGTCTCACATTGTACCACTAACTATAAGTGATCAGTGAAACTGGGGAGATGAATTTTAGCTCTGTAAAAGGGAAAATACATGGAATGGATTGCCATGTGAGATCATCAGTTTTCTTATGCTAGAAGTAATTAAACTAAGCGGATTCTGGAGTGGATGGGAAGGTAGAGTAGATGATTCATTTGGGCCCTTCTAACTCTTTCATTCTATGATCGATTGAAAATGAATATAGAATCTCAGAATTAGAAAGTATAGGAGAGACAAGCTCAAATCTATTGTACTTGAAAAAGAATCCCCTCTACAAAATGTCCATTCAAACAGCTGACTTTTCAAACACCACTAAAATTAGAAAGCTTCTAGTACGAAGAAGTCCAAGCAACTACTACCCAAGATAGTACATTTCAACTCATTTCTTTCATATAACTATATAATCATTGGAAAGTTTTTTTTTTAACAACAAAGTTAAATTAATGAATTTTCCAATTTCTACCTATTTCTTTTATTTTTTCTCGATGACACTAAGCAGAGAAAATGTAATCTCAAATATAAGGAACAGCTATGAACCCTCTCCTCTCTCAAGTTTTCCTTTTTCCTAGCTATCCATACATCACAGGTTTCTTCAACTGATCTTCACGTGACGTGATCTCAAGTTCCCACTGGCCTAGCATCTTGGTTATTTTGTTTGTAAAAGGTATTTTTCTTCAATCAGTGAGTAACCAGAGTGAATAGAGATGACATTAGGGCCTCTTCCAAATCTACTTTCTAATTCAATTTGGTTAGTTCTTGAACTTTAATATATATATAATATATATGTATATATATACACATATATATAATATACATATACGAATATATATATACATGTATATACTATACACATAAGTAAAATGCATGTTATATTATTGACATCTTCTTCTACCTTATTTGCATACTCATCCTTATACATTTATATTCTTCACATTTATTTTCTATATTAATAATCAGGCATACTCATACATATGTTCTCTGGGATGAAATTAGATAGTCTTTTGAATTCTTCCTATATGTGGTTCAGCTTTCCATATTCTTGGGAAATCCAGATAGGAAAAGGATTATCCCATAAAGCTACAGTCATCTTTGGAGACCTGTTTCAAATCATGCTTCAAGTAAATTATATATATATATATATATATATAAAATTATATATATATAAAATTTATGTAATAATACATTATATGAACTATAAATTACATTAAAATTACATTATATTTAGCAATTAATAGGTAATTCTTATAACTAATTAATCTGTGTCACATAGATATAATTATCTCAACTACATATGCTTCAATCAATTAATTGATAACCATTTATTAAGTGGCTATTATGTGCTAGACATTATGCTGGGTATTGGGGATAGAAACTGGAACTGTGATTTTGGAGGAAAGTCTTAGGAAAAGATTTCCCCATTCAATGCAAGTTTGTCTCTGCAATATATAGACTGAGAGTTCCCTTGAACACTGACAGGTTGGGTAACTTGCCCAGAATCAAAGAAGTATATGTAGGATGTGAATCAAGAATTTCCTGTTTTCAAGGCAGTAGTTGAAGACCAGAAAAAAATCAAAACTGAAAGTCTGCCATCAAGGAGTTTAAATTCTATCAGAGGATACAATATGTATATACAGAGGCATATACAAAATATATGCAAAATCAAAACAAAGTAAAATTGCAAGAGAAGGCACTTGTAGAGAGAGATCTGTGAAGAAAATTTAATATTCTTCATTGTGACTATATAACCCAAACTATTTCCCTGCCATGTCCCCCCTTCTTCCTTCTGAGTAAACCAAGAAACTAGTGAGCACATCTGATTTCTGGCTGCATTGCCCTCCACTGGTCAGGAAGAAATAAGAGTTATGTATTGGCTGAGGCTAATTAAGTATTTTCCTCTCTTAAATTTGTTTTGCATCTTAACTTCTTTGATTCCAGTAAAGCTGAATCCTTAGCTAATTAGCATTGGAACCAATTAAGAGACAATCTTGAATGTTTAAAAGAAACATCACTTCTCAGAAAGGCCAATTCATCAAATGTGGACAACAGAGTCGTTAAAAGTGTTTTCCTGAACATTTTGCAACCCCCACATGATGAATTGCCTTTTTCTGAGTGTCCTCCATTGAGATACATAATAATCCACTTACAATGACAAATTCTCCCTTGGGAATCTCTTTCTGATCCTCCTAACCCCATAACAAGAGCAGCAAGTTTCTGAACTGGCATCATTTCTGCATCTTAATACATAACATTCCAATTTTTTGGGATGCTTCATTCATACCACAGTTTGAATATTCCAGTGTATAATATATAACTTAAAGAATAAGAGAGAAAAGGATTGAGTTTGAGGAATCTCTAAGAAGAAAAGAGGTCTTGAGAACAGGTTATTAATGCAAGGTGTATCATAAGTGACATTAAGTGTCAAAAGCTAACAGCTTTTGCAGATACTTTTCTTCTTTAACGTTGCTCATAGAGAGAAACTCAAATTTACATAGTGAATGGTACTACCAAGGAAGTTATAAATCCAACTAACGACTCCAACACACCTTAGACAGTTTATTACTTAGTTTTTAGAATTGCTACTTAGGCTGTGTTTGTCATAAATTGCCATATTTAAGCCAGTAAGTGTATCAAGAGCAATTATCCCTGGGTTATTTTTGACAGATAGCTGATTCTATAGAGAAATCTCTATTAGTCATAACATAACCATGTTGTAGAAAATAACTTAAATATGAATCTGCAAGAGAAGATCTTTCACTTCCTAAAAAAATGTATTCTGTTTAAGATGAAAAGAAGGAAAATATAGCAGTTTCCCCCAATAATGCTAGCAATCAGCCTCACTTTTTACTGAATATACACTATATAGGATGCACTGAGTCAAGTAATTATGCTAAATCTCCTAAAAAGATAATGGTGAACTAGAGCTGAACCAGTTGATATCATTTATTGCATTCATCTCCTCTTGTCTTATATGTTATTAATTAATTTATCTATTTAGCAAGCATTTTTAGCACCTGCAGTGTGCTTAACCTTTTATTCATGTTTTATGGTAGTAAAAGTAGAAGATACAATGAGCCCTTGAATAGTTTAATCTAAATTTAGGTAGAGGGATAGAATTAAACATGCCCATAATAGAATATTTATAAAGCCTCACATTTCTTTGTGAAAAAATGCAATAAAATTATATACATAAATTGGGAAGGAAGTGCAGCAAAATCACAATGAAACTGGAGGGAAATTATTTGAGGACATTTTTTGGAGGAGAGCATGGATTGTCAAATAGGGAAAGAAAACCAAAAACAAGAGGTAAAGACAGTATGTGCTAAGGGATGGAAACAGAAATAAGAAAATGTTTTAATCAATATATTAATTTTTTGTTTTAATATTGTTTAGTATTGTTGCCTATTCTCACATAATGTTTTAAGTGCATTAAGTATGTAATAAATGTCTGAATATTCTCCTCCCTTCCCTGGATTTCTTATTATTTTTATGTATAGATTTTGTTTATTTATTAGTACACACTATTTAATAGTACACAGTATTATTTATTAGTATAAAGATGTTATTTTCCCTCACTGAAATATAAGCTCATCAAGAGCAGAGACTTTTGTGTATCTTTGCATACCTAGCACCTAGCAGGTAGGTGAAGGTGATAGAAAGTTGTATCCTTCACAGTTCTTTAGTCTTGCCAGCAATTCTTGCCAAATAAATAGTTACCCAGAGGTTTGTTTCCTTGTACTGGCAGGTAGTAATCTGTATCAGCGGTAGGTGTCCTTTTACAAAAACCACACCACAGACTCTTGAAACATTTCTTTAAATTCTACAAATATCATGGTAGGCTAATTCCTAGGTACTTAATATGGATATTTAACTTAGAAGGATCTTTTTCTTCCTTTGGAATTTTTTGGTAGAATATATTAAAAGGTTAATGATTTTTTTGTGCATTACTTTTATATCCTGTTAGTTGTGGAGACTGTTAAAAGCTAAAGTGCCTAACTATGCTCAAGAAACTAGAAAACTCTTGACCTGAACTATCAGAATCCTCACAACAGCTCTGTGTGGCATGTATACTGGTATCATTTTTATTTTGCAGATGAGAAAGCTGAGGCTTACAACTATTATATGATTTTCCCAGTAGTAAGTAGGAGAGGTAGATGTGAGATCAGGTCATTGCTGCCTCTTCCATTATACTATATTCTCCAGCTGATTAATGACCTTTAAAAAATGCTCAGAATGAAATACAATGCTCTTGAAGGGTTCTAAGCAAGGACCATGACATTGAGACTGATATGGTACCATTATTACTGGAGTCTGGAATCAGACTTACTTTTTAAAAACTATTAACTATATCAAGTATATGGTTCATCGAAACTTCAGATATTTTTAAAATGAACATTTTTGCAAAGTTTTTTCTATCATATTTGTGGCATTGATTTTTATACCTGCTTTTAATATTTTACATTTATCCCCACTAAATTTCTTCCTCCTCTATTTATTATAGTGGTTTAACCTGTCAATAGCTTACTGAATCTTGTCATACAATGTTTTTACTTTTTCTCTTTTTATCACTTTTGTATGTTAAATATGTACCCTATACCTTTATCTAAGTCATTGTTTTTTTTTAAAAAAAAACAACTACTGATCACAGGATCTTGGGGAGCTAAACCAGAGACATCTTTCCAAGGTAATAAAACTGTATTACATGCTCTGGGTTTTAAGTTTAAAAATTAAAATCCTTTAGTATCTGCAAGATCTCAAAGCAATTTTTAAGTAGTTGTGACAATGTAAAATTCTAACCACAATTTGAATTAAAAATAAACATTTCTTAGGAGGAAGAATATCTTCAAGAGGATTTGATCTACCACTTTGCACAAAGTGATTTATATTTTATTTTTTTGTTTTTTTTAATAATGTTTCTTTTGCATATGATTTCTTAGCCTCCCTGACTATATACTATAATAGATATATCACTATCTTTTCCTTAAAATAGTATGGGAGACTTTTAAATGCTTTGCCAAAAACCTATTTAAATATTTCCAAGGTATTCCTCTTTGTCTAGTTGTGTAGGTATCTTGTTAGACAAGGAAAATAAAAAACAAAGTCTGTCATGACTTGGATGAATATGTGAATGAAGGCGTGTGTTTTGTTTTCATATTATAAACATTTACATTTACTCTCACTATCTCATTTTGTATGCTGAATTTGTCACTTCTGTGTTATGGATAGTATGTTTTACCATAGGTCCTCAGGAATCAATAGTCATTATTCTCTACCTACAGTTTTCAAAGGTGTTTATTTTTATAGTATTGTTTTTATATTATCCTAGCTCATTTTATTTTTATATCAGCCTATAAAAGTCCTCCAAATTTTTCTTTGAAAAATATTGATAGGGCAACTAGGTGATGCAGTGGATAGAGAACTGGTTCTGGAGTCAGGAGTGCCTGAGTTCAAATCCATCCTCAGACACTTGATAATGCTAGCTGTGTGACCTTGGGCAAGTCACTTAACCCCATTACCTTCAATAAAATCAATTTTTTTAAAAATTAAAAAAAGAAAAATATTGCTATTACATTATGAATTGTTCTAGTTCCTCTTACTTTACTCTGTCCTTGTTCTTATAAATCATTCCAAGTCTTTTTGAAATCATTTACTTCTTCATTTCTTACAACATAATAGAACTCCATCATATCATATACCACAACTAATTCACATTCTTCAATTGTGAGGCATTCTCTTAGTTTCCAGTTTTTGTTGTTACAAAATTCTACTAAAATATTTTTGTACATAAAGGATATTTTCTTTTTTCTTTGATATCTTTTGGATATGAACCAGGAGTGATAAAAGTAGATCAAAGAATATACATTGTTTAAGTAACTTTTTATGTATAATTCAAAAATACTTTTCTGAATGATTTTACCCAATTCACCAATAGGACATCAACATGCGTGATTTCAAATAATCCCTCAAATATTTATCATTTTTCTTTGATCATCTTTGTCATTCTGATGGATGTAGGCAGAATCTCAGAATGACCTTATTGTTTATTTTTTTTAAAAATTTGTAGTGAGTTGAAGCATTTTTTCAAATCTATGTATAGCTTGGGTTTTGTCTCTTGAGAACTATCTATTCATAGTCTTTGAGAAGTGGCTCTTTTTCTTGAAAATTTGAATCAGTTCTTGCAATGGATATATCTTGGAATTGAGATCTTTAGCAGAGAAATTTGCAAGTTTTTTTTAAACCATTGCTTCTCTTTTAATCTTAGCTTTTTTAGTTTGTACAAAAACGATCTTAATTTTATGTAATTAAAATTAACCATTTTGAAATCAATGATTCTATTCCATTGGTCATGAGTTTTTCTCTGTCTATAAATTTGATAGGTCATTTTCTCTATGTTTTTCTGATTTGTGATGTGATGTGGTATATCTATGTTACATACTAATTTGGAGCTCATCTTTGTATTGGTATAAGGTGGCATAAATTTAATTTCTTCCCTACTATTGGCCAATAACTTGCTATTGATGAAACTATGTTGATGAAAACATTTAGAGAATCAAGAGATTCTCTATGTTTGTAATAATAGAATTGCTACTAAATAACTTTTTAGAATATTGTCAAAGTTCTTTGGCTTATAATTTGCAAAACTCAATCTCATTCCTTAAAAAAACCCCAACATAATAAAAAACCATATGTGTCTTTTTTTCTAGGTGTATGTCTCTTTCTCTATGATATTTTTATTGCTATCTTTTGTTTTTAAACCATTCTGATTTCTCAGAAAATCCTTCCCTCCATTCAGGGAACTATATTTTTAGCAAAGAATTTTTTAAAATAAAAATAAAAGTAGTTCCCTAAAGCAACTAATATACCTACTAAAACCTGATAACAAGTGCAATGTTCCACATGCATAGTTTTTGACAGAAGAAGAAAGTTGCATTTTTACTTTCTTATTCAGGGGCATATTTGGACATTTTAATTGGACAGCATTGTTCTATTTTTTCTGTATAATTATAGTCATTTAGTATATTATTGTTCTTATTTTTCTTGTTACACTTTTTATCAGTTCATATAAGTCACCTAAGTCTATATTCCTTACATTTTAATACAATATAATATATAATATTGGGCCACTAGCCAAGGAATATAATATTTTTCCTCTAATGAAGCTTGTATTGCAGATAATCCATATACATGTTAATGTACCAGAATTTGGTTATTTTCAAATCAATGTTTACTACCATTTTTCTTGATCTTTGCTGCATCAAAATATGTTGTTAGAAATATTTTGGTGTGTATAGAATTTACAATTCTATCTCTAATATTATTAGTGAATATGCCTGGTGGTCATCCATGATATTTAAGATCATGGATGGTAGTTTAGCAATCACAACTAGTTAGTCTGGATTTCAAGACATGAATTTATCATTCCAGCCAAACAGTACTTGATTTTATTTTTTCCCATACAGAAATGAAAATATTTGCACAGGCTGTCTGTCTCCCATGTCTAGAATATTCTTCCTTTTTACTTTCATTTCTTGGAAATGATAACTTACTTCTCTACTTAGCTTGAGAACTACCTCCTATTAAGAGACTTTTATAATTTCAAAATTACCCACAAAAATAATTTGTATTTATGTATGTTTTTACATAGTGTTATCTTCAGTAGAATGTGAACTTTTGAGGGGAGGAGGTGTTTTATTTTTTATCATTTTTCTATTAAGCCCCCAAACACAAAAAAACTACTCTGTTATATAGTAGAAATTTAATATTTGTTGAATTTAATTGAAATCAAGATTAGCTAAGTACTTTCTTGTTATTTCCCTATCTTGACTAACAACTCCCTAGTTGCCATTTTGTTTTATCTTTTATAGATCAGAAATCATTTTCCTTGGTAAAGTAAATCAAGGTAAAGTAAGAGTTGAGGAGATTTGTCTTCTTTTTCCTGCATTATCATTGTTACCCTGCTCCCCTCAAATAGATACTATTCTTACTTTGATCTACCTCTATCCTCCAATATAGTTTTGCTGTGTTTAATTTTTGTTGCTATTATCCTTGCTCATCAACCTGAATTCTGACCTTTATTATGTCTGGGACTATTCATATAGAACCATGTCACTTTTTCTTCAGAGTAAACTCTTAGAAGATATTAATGAAAAAAAGCAGAATTGCTTAATGCAGAGTATATTTCTTTGATGTTCTTAGAAGATTTGGAAATGGTTTTGTTCATGTTAGACAAATACATTTTGTAAGAGTGTAAATTCAATGATGCTCTAATATCATTAAAAGATTAATATTTTTTCCATTTACCCAATTATGCAAAATAGTCTATAATTAAGTAAATTTAAGCTCATTGTCAAAAGAGTATTTTAGAAACATGAACAAGAATGCTGCCAACTTACTACCCCAGAAACTATTAAAACAACATATTCAGTCACAGTAAAACTATATAGTAATGCCTACATTGTGGTTAAACAAGATCTTATGTTGATGATGCTCTTGTTGTTATTATTGTAGACTGATTTCTCTGATGTAAAAAGATCTAAGTTAAGAGCCTCTCTCTACCAATGCAGATTAACAAGCTTCATACAGTTTTAAAAAAGTTTCCTAGGGCAGTAAAAAAATCAAATAATTTAGTTTGGTCCCAGAGCTAATATATGTCAAAGACAGGATTTGCTCTAAGATCAGTTCTATATTCACCATAAAATCAGGATACTAGGCAATTCTTAACTAATTGTTTGACTTGTAGAAATCCTGATATTGTTGCAAAGGTCTATGACCATACTAGGTAATGCTAAACTGCACAAAGTATGGGGTAATTACCTGTCTGGGCAGGACAATGTAAAGCTTCTGCTCAGTTTGTAATACTTGTTCCTAAGATGTTTCCAGTCACAACTTGTTCACTGTTGGTCCAACTAACCAAACATTGTCACCAATTTTTCAACATGTAAAGTTGATAAGGGTGATATAAACACCCTCTTCCAATAATATACAATACTATTTGCTTTTCAATTCTGTGCCATCTCCCATTTTTCCTTTTTTTTTTACAATCTATGGGACTACAAATTAGTCAACTATATACTGCTTAGGTAGAAGAGAAGGGAAAAAAAAGAGGAAAGGGAAATATAAAGGGGATGGTAGAAAAGAAAGGGAGCAATCAACTTTCCAGGGCTTAGCCAGGAAGTCTGCTAAGTGACTTAAAATATTACTTTATTTATCCTTATTTGAATGTCAGACTATGGCTTTCATATCTACTTGTGTTCATGGTGTGCTCATGGTATATTCTCCCCCCCCCAATTTATTTTTTTTTATTTTCCCCAATTGCTGGCACAGATAATTTTCAATATTGATTTTTATAAATGTTTCTCCTTTCTACCTTTCCCTTTCCCCTCTCTAATATAACAAGTAATCTGATATAGGTTGTAAATGGACAGTCATGTTGCACATATTTCCATAATAGTCATGCTGTGAAAGAAGAATTAGAACAAAAGAGAAAAACCAAGAAAAAGAAAAAAAACAATTAAAAAGTGAAAATAGTTTGTTTGGATCTGCATTCAGACTCTATTGTTTTTTTTCTCTGGATGTGGATGACTTTTTCCATTGCAAGTCTTTTATAATTAACAAAAAAAATTAAAGCAATGGGGTTAAGCGACTTGCCTGAGGTCACATAGCTAGGAAATTATTAAGTATCTGAGACTGGATTTGAAATCAGGTCCTCCTGACTCCAGGGCTGGTGCTCTATCCACAGTGCTACCTAGGTTCATCAACTCTTTTACAATTAACCATCTTTGAACACTATATTGCTGAGAAGAGTTCAGTCTGTCGCAGTTAATCATCATACAATGTTGTTATTATTGTGTACAGTATTCTCCTGGTTCTGCTCATTTCTCTCAGTCTTAGTTCATGTAAGGTTTTTCTGAAATCTGTCTGCTTAACATTACATTCATATGACTTTCTCAGTCATACCCAGTTAATAGGCTGCTATGAATGTTTTTGTACATGTGAATCTCTTCCTCTTTTTAATGATTTCCCTAGTAGTGGTATTGTAGATCAAAGAGTATCCAGTTTTAAATGCCTTTGAGCAGAGTTCCAAATTGCTCTCCAGAATGGTTGGATCAATTCACAACTCTACCAAGAGTACATTAGTGGGACTATTCTTTTCTTATGCAAACAAGTAATAGAATTACCTTGATCATATCACCAAAAAAAGTCAGAATATCAAATTTCCTAAAGACTAAACCCCCATAAAATTGAAAATGTGTACATTTAGGAAAGAGTAGAAAAAAATGCAGCAAATCAAAGAAGAAATGTTTAGAGATATCACATAAACTAGGACAAAGCAGAATCATGAAAATCAAATTAGATAAAACTTAAGAATGGTTAGTTGTAATCACATCGATTACAGAATTCCAGAGTTATAAAAAGAGTTCAGTAGTTGAATCTTCCAATATATCTAATCAAGAAACTTTATGAAATATGACTAATCTTCTACTCTCACTTGAAAAGCTCCACTGAGTGTGAATCTACTATTTTCTGACACTTATTATTCAATTTTATAAAGCTTCAAATATTAATTAGTACTCCTCCCCCCAATAACACTAAAGAATGTCCAGTGCTACAAACACCTCAAAGAGGATGAAGCTTGATAAAGAGGCTTTTTGATTGAGGAACTCATTAGTGACCATGAAATATAATTTCAATAGAGTAATAGGATCATGAGGCAAATCCCCAGGATTTGAAGACTGACTGTTTGGTAAGAAAGACTACAAGTATAGATTATTTTTCAAGAATTTTGCCAGAAAAAGTCAAAAGTGTTACAGATAGAAGAATAATTTGGGGATGCTGAGAAGGGGAGATTTTCATATGAAAGACCTGGATGTATTTCCTCTTTGTAGTTGGAGGGGAAGTCACACACAAAAATAGTAAAAATGAAACTATGATAGAGGTGTCGATTTAATAAGATCTTTGAGAAGGGCAGAGATGATACAATTAAGGGCAAAGACAGAAGACTTATTCCTGGCAGAGAAAATTGTTTTTATTCTAATATAAAATGACAAAAGAGGAGTGGAAGGGAGAAGTCATACATATATATATATATACACACACACATATATATGTATCTATATATGTATCTATATATGTATCTATATATATATATATATATATATATATATATATATATATATGTATATCTGTGGCTTGCCTAAGTTCACACAGCTAGATGATTATTAAGTGTTTGAGGCCGGATCTGAACTCAGGCACTCCTGACTTTGCCACCTAGCCGCCCCCCCCAAAATATTTTAATGTGGGAGAAATGATATAGTCAGTTAAGAGAACTAATGTACAATAGACTTTGTCTTTTTTCAATGTTTTTGCATAGGGTTTTTGGGTTCTTTTTAGGAATGGAAGGAATGGAAAAAACTTTGAAACACTTGCTATTCATTATTCAATAAGAGATTGTTTTAGGTCAAAAGTTCATTTCTAATGAGACTCAATGAATAGACTAATTTCATAATATTACTAATATTTTCTGTGCTTCTCAGGAGTTGGTTATGCATAATGTTACAGTTTCAATTCTTAAGAGAGATCATAATTACATAAATGTAAATTAAATACTTAAACACTCATAAAGTAAAAGTCTTTGGATGCCAACATTATGCTATGTGGATGGAAGGAAGGGCATACTTATAATTTGTGTCAAAGAAAGAGGGAATCTGGGAATGAACTGCCATATCCCAGAGAAGTGTGGGAAGATACACTAGCTGACTTAAAGGATTTGAAGAACTATCATATGGGTAGAATGTGGATCTAGGCATATACTGACCATGAATATCTAAAAAAATGTCATTTATCTTGCCTTGAAAAGGTTAAGATTAATAATATAGTATCAGCAGTAAAGATTTTAAACTAGTTTCTTAGCTTATTATGACAAAAAACAACTAAAGATTACTTTGAAGTTGTTTATTTTACTATTGATGATGTGATCTTTTTTGAAAATGAAGGACAAACATTATTATAATGGTGAATGAAGCTCAATTTTTGATCTATATAAACTAGTAATGAACCAAGATTTCATGAAAAGGCTCATTTTCATATCCGATACGAATTTGAAAGTAATGTTTCTGGTTGGGAATCAAATACCTTTCATGCTTATTAGTTCTTTCCATGCATTCTGAAGGGGGGATTACTATGCAGGTAGACACTTCTCATAAGTAGTGATTAAGTCAGTCACTGAATTGGTCAGGTATGCCAAAGGGAAGAAGTGCTACCTTGAAATTATACATGTCAGAAATTTAGTATCAGAGAAGGTGAATAACATGAAATGAAGATGAATAGACTTCTGGTAAGATGATTAAATAAAAGGTCAGCTCCGTTTTGGTACTTCAAGACAATAATATACAAAATAAGATAAAATAAAACAAAAAGTTGCTCTTCTTTGTCATAGATTTCAGAGACTATGATTTTTCTTTTATTGATATACATTGATTTTTTTATTGCAAAATATTTCTCTGCATCCCTTCCAGAGAACTCTCCCATATCACAATAATATTTTGAAAAACAAAAACAAAAAGGAGAAAAAGAAATAATCATCACAATGTTATTACATTGAAAAAGTTTGAGGTCTGTAGTAGTCAGTTCTTGAACTTTAATAGCTAAAGATTTTTTTTAATAAACTAACTAAAAGCTTCACAAGAATCAGTTGACATCTAGTTTGAGAGAGAATAAGAAATAGAATAAACATATCTAAAAGGAAGGAAAGTTCCTTGATAGAGGATATTGATAGAGCAATGAAGTCGAGTTACATAGTCGGATTTTTTTTTCTGTCACATTTGATGTACATTTGCCTCTTTTCAATATCCAACTATTTTTCTCAATTTTATTCATTCAAGAAAACATAGCTAAGAAATACCCTACCCATATGATATTTCTTTAAATTCTTTAAGTCAGATAGTGTATCTTCCCATACTTCTCTTCTCTGAGATATGTCACTTTATGCCCAGATCTCCTCTTTCTTTGACACAAATTTTAAGAAGTATATACTTTCTTCCAAAGGACCCATCATTTTTACTTCGCAATCAGTTTTGGTGAGTCAGAATAAGGGCCAGAATGGTAACCCTCCTCATACCTTCTTTCAAATTTTAGAGAATGAAATTTTCATTGTAGCAATTTAAGAATGTATCATAATTTGTGGATAGTTGAAGTGTACTACCAGCATGACATCACTCATATATACCTTATTTACTGATGAGCATTCAAGTATTTATCTAACATCTCATTGGATAAATAACATGAATCTCTGATATAGGGAAGGAATTCCCTTGCCTCCCAGAATCAAATTGGCTTCATCAATAAAGTAAGCAAAGATAATGAACAAAGGGAGAAGAAAAAAATATAAATTAAAATGTGTTATTTACATATAAAATTAACAAAAATTAGTCATGTATTTTAAATATATTTTACCTTCCACCAGATTTGAATTCATATTTCATTTCAGATGCTTTTTTAAAATGTTGAAATGATAAAGATAATTTCAATATTATTTAATTTTAAGAAACTCAGTTTTTCCTCTCTAAACTACTTAAATGTAAAAGAGATAGGAATTGGGAGGTATTTACATGGTTAATGATTTTATTCTTCATTTAAAAATGTGTTAATATTGACCATTAGTTAAAGATAAATTGCAAATACAGTTCTAGATCTTGTCAATTCCAAGAACATTGTATTATGGCAATTATAAGGGAACCCCCCCCCCAATTTTCAGTCTGGTGTTTACCAAAAAAGACTAATTCTTTTCCAGTTTATTATTTTAATCAACATAAAGGCAACAGATATTACTTGGAATTCTAATTCATTTTGGATATATATATATATATATATATATGTACCTTCATATACATACATATTACCAAATGGATACACATGTATATTTATAAACCTTTCTATATATGAAATAATTATTTGGTACTTCATATAACTATATGTATATGTGTGTTGGGATAGGGACTACATGAATTTCATTGGTATATTTTGAGTTGCCTGTCTTGAAGGTATTGTATCAGAGTTAGGACTTGAACTAGATCTTCCTGGCTTATATTCCATCCATCATGCCTCTTCCTCAACACAGTACAACTCTCCCACAAAGCATGAAAAACTTTCTCATACACTATACAAATGACAGATTCTAAATATGATCCTTATGAAGAAAAAATGGGAAAACTGTGGTGACCATTCAGAATGGATAGTAATCAATTATAAATGCACATGATTTAGTTTTAACATTTTTCCAGGATTGTTGTTAGTATAATGTAATTTAATTTCTAAAAGAATACTGCCCAGAATCAATTTTAATTAGTTTGTGCTTTTGTCCCAATTTGTCTTTTTGAGTATTGAGTTTTTTTTTCTTGCTTCAATACTTCTGCCACTTTGGAAATTGTAACAATTAATTACATTTAACATTGTTAAGAGGATGTTTGTGTCAGCTCAAGTTAATGTTATAAAATAAAATAATGTGAAGTTGAAAGTAGAAATAATCTCCATGAAACATAATGCAAAAATATGTATATATCTAGAATCAGTATAGTGAGATGGCATTATATTCTGTTCTTATCCTTATGCATAATCCCAATACAGATTTGTCATAGTAGTTATTTATTTCTGGTTGCCAAGATTTCCTAGCAGATGTTTGAGCACTCGGTAGTAGCAACAGGTCAGGAGCAGTTTGATACAATTGAAAGTATTTGGCTTCTAAATACCTGGTTTTGAATACTGGTTCTGTTACTTATTGCCTGGGTGATTTTAGGTAATATCTTCAGATCTTAGTTTGCCTATCAATAAAATGCGAAGATTATATTAGATGACCTTCAAGTTCCCTTCTACTCAGAGTCTTTTCCAAAAATTCAACTGAACTCTTTCTTTCATTTACCTTCCAAGCAGAACTTGCAGGCAATCCTTCCATTTTTGTCACAAGTTTGTGGTTTCGATTTTGACTCAAATGCCAAAGATGGTCTCAGATTATGTCAGCTTCAGATATTTTTGTGGTTTTCATTCTCTTATGATGGCATCATCTTTCTGGTCTTTTTCTTTCATATCTTCAACAATTTGAAGAGAGATACATTTGGAGTGACAATACCTGGGTTCAAATCCCAACTCATCTACTTGATAGCCATGTGACCTTGGAAGAATTGCTTAACCTCCAGACCTTTAGATTCTTTATCTACAAAATGAAGAATTAGACTGAATGACCTCTTAAGTATCTCCAAGTTTTGAAGCTATGATCTTATAATTTTCTTCATTTTTATTTGTATTTAGGATCATGATAGATCAGAAAGGGACTTTAGATATTATCAAATTATATTGTTATTTCACACATGAGGAAATGAGAACCTTTTTCACTGAAGATCCTTTTGTATCACTTGTGATCGTGAGAAAGTAATATTTACAAAAAAGGTTACTTCCCTTAAATCCATAGTTAGTAAGAAGAATGGAAAACTTTTAAAGTTGTGAGGGAAACTAGGTCTGTCACAATTAAATCAATAAAGTAATGGATTGTTATTTTTTGTGATGGCTAAGAATTGGAAATTGAAGGGATGCTCATTCATTAGGGAATGGTTAAACAAATTGTGGCAGGATTGAGAAGTATTACTGTGCTGTAAGAAATGACAAGCAGGATGATTTCAGAAAGACCTAGAAAGACTTGCATGAACTGATACTAAATGAAGTGAAGAGAACCAGGAGAATATTCTACCCAGAAATGACAATATCATTTGATGAAGAACTATGAATGACATAGCTAGTATCAGCAATTGAATGATCTAAGAAAATGATGAAGCACACTATCTGCCTCTAAAGAAAGAACTGATGTGGTTTGAATACAGACAGAAGCATGCTATTTTTCACTTTCTTTTTTTCCTTCTTGTATAACTAATATGAAAATGTTTTACATGATTACAGTACAATTTATATCTGATTCCTTATCATCTTGGAGAGTGAAGAGGAGAAGGGAGGAAAGGAGGAAGGTTTGGAACTCAAAACTTAAAAAAATGTTAAAATTGTTTCAACATGTAGTTGGGAGTTGGAGCCAAGATGACAGAGTAAAGACAAGGACTCACCTAAGTTCTCCCACAAACCTGTCTAAATACCTTTTAAATAATGACTCTAAAAAAATTCTACAGTGACAGAATCTACAAAAAGAATGAATGAAACAAGACAACCAAGAAGGTCAGCAGGAAAGATCTAAATACCTGGGTTTGAATACTGGTTCTGTTACTTATTGCCTGGGTGATTTTAGGTAATATCTTCAGATCTTAGTTTGCCTATCAATAAAATGCGAAAATTATATTAGATGACCTTCAAGTTCCCTTCTACTCAGAGTCTTTTCCAAAAATTCAACTGAACTCTTTCTTTCATTTACCTTCCAAGCAGAACTTGCAGGCAATCCTTCCATTTTTGTCACGACTTTGTGGTTTTGATTTTGACTCAAATGCCAAAGATGGTCTCAGATTATGTCAGCTTCAAATATTTTTGTGGTTTTCATTCTCTTATGATGGCATCCAAGGTGCACCAAGGTGAGAGGAGTGCAGGACAGTACAGATCTGTCCCCAACAAATAAGATCAGGTCTTGGGGTGACTAAATCAACAGCAGTTGTTGGGTCTTCAGACTTTTCACCAAAAACAATTTAGAAACTCAGCAGGAAAAGCCTTGGGTACTGAGTGAGAGAGGAGCATAGTTCAGTGCATGCTACACCAGCACAGTGTCAATCTTTGGTTCTGGGGCAAGCCTGGGAAGCCATTGAATCAACAGCAGTGGTGGCAAGCCTCTGGAGCTCTCAGCTGAAAGAAACTAGAGAGAGTTTAAGGAAGTTCCTGGATTCAATCTGCTCCCCTCTATTTCTAATATTCACTTATCTTCAATTTTAAGAGTTATCTGGTATGTGTTGTTACATTAAAAAGTAGCACAAATAATTCTATTTTGCTCAATATTTACCATTTTGTGATGTTAAATCTCAACCTCAGGTAAGTCACCTGATTTTGCTAAAGTTTATTATTCTCCCTCCCAAATTTTAGCCAACTTAAGGAATCTACAACACCACTTCCCTCCTTCTCCAGTATTTCCTGATACTGTTTATTCACTCCCTCCAAATTGTATTATTAATTGTATATAATGGAAACCAATGGCCAATATCCTTGACTACTGAGGGCCTTGGACCTGATTTCTTTCTGCAACCACATGCAATGCTAAATAAATCATTTTTTTGCAAGGCTAATGGGGTTAAGTGGCTTACCCAAGGCCACACAGCTAGGTAATTATTAAGTGTCTGAGGCTGGATTTGAACTCAGGTATTCCTGACTCCAGGGCTGGAGCTCTATCCACTGTACCACCTAGTCACCCCTAAATAAATCACTTTTGTGAATGAAATGTTATAATATGGAGCCATAGATGGTGTTTATTCATGGACTTCCCTAGGTACTAAGATCTTTACAAAATTCTTTGGAAATGACTGAATATTTATACTTCAGACTTTTGAAAACACTATGAATTCTATTATTTGTCATTTTCATTCATGACTACTGTCTAGCACTACTTAGAAGTAATCATGAGAATTCACCATTTGAGAATAAAGAAGGGCGTATCAAGTTGGTTATGAAGTATGAACAATAAATGAAAAGTCTTCACTTCAATTTTTCTCTTTAAATAACTCTCTGACCCAGGATGGAGTGAACTCCATTAGGGGCAGTTAGGTGGCACAGTGAATAGAGCACGAACCATGGATTCAGTAAGACCTAAGTTCAAATCCAGCCTCAGACACTTAATAATTACCTAGCTGTGTGAGCTTGGGCAAGTCGTTTAACCCCATTGCCTTGCAACTCCTTCCCTAAACCTTCTCCCAAAGAGAAAAATTATCGCCTTCTTATAATCACTAATTAGAAGGATTCTAACCAGCATCAGTGATACCTTTTTAGATCATAAAGTGAAGTCATATCAATTTTCAGAATTAAGTTGATTAAAACTTTCCTTTTGTTGATTCATGCCTTATTTTGGTTGCCATACTCAGTGAGTTGAATGGAAATATCTCCCAATATAAAAATTAATCATACAATATCTATGAGTTGGAAGGGACATTAGATACCATCCATTCTGATGCATATAATGCCTTTTGTGACATCTTGGAGAAGGGATTATGCATCCTTTGCTTAAAAGATTCCAAATGAGAGGAACCCACTAACTCTCAAATTGGTCCAATCTCCATTTTAAGAGCTCTCAATATTAGAAAGTTTTCATTGCATCAAACCTAAATTTGCCTTTTTTCAAATTCTAGTTTTATCTCAAGGGATAAAACAGAACAAGTTTATTTTTCTCAAGATATCCCTTCAAATGTCAGGATATGTACAAATTAATTATGCATTATTTGTTGTAAAAATAAGTGGGGTGTAGGGTGTGTTCAAGGAAGACTAATACCTTGGTGTAAGGGTAGCCAAGCCGTTTTTCAAGGCTGCTTTCCACTTTTAATGTGGAGCCACCTAATTCTCACATGTGGTTCCAATAAACTGTACCATGCAGAGAACTATTGCAATGGTATGGAAGGGTGGAAGAGGAGGGGGAATGAGGGAACTTTTGCGCTCATCAGAGGTGGCTCAGAGAGGAAATAGCATATACACTCAATGGGGTATAGACATCTAGAGTACAAAAGGAGAGAAGGGGGATGGGGAAGGGGGTGTGTGAGTGATGGAGGAGAGGGTGGATCATGGGGGAGAGTGGTCAGATATAATATGTTTTATTTTTTACTTCTTGCAAGGGGCTGGGATTGGGTGGCCTGTCTGGGGCCATGGGACCTGGTGGTTGCTAGGCCTTAGGGGTGGCATGTGGGCTCGGGACCTCTTGGCTGCAGGGCCAGTGATCAGTCTGCTGCACCACTCAGCTACCCTACAGCACCTTTTAGAAGAGGGACAGAGTGAAAGGAGAGAGAAAATGTAGTACATGGTAGTGGGGAGGTGTGGATAGAGGGAGTTGCAGTCAGCAGCGGCAATGGTGGAAAAATATGGAAGTAACTTTGTCATAAAGAATGTGATCCACATGAGACAGAGCTGGTGGTGTCGGAACACAGACAAGCACTTTTTTTTCTTTCCTTTACTTTATTTCTCATGAGGGTCTATATTTTTTTGTGGGGGAAGGGGTATTATGTTTACTCTTAAAAAAGAATATTTTAGCAATGTATAAAAAAAATCATGTGTACAAAAATATAAATAAATAAATAAATAAATAAATAAATAAATAAATAAATAAATAAATAGACCTGAAAAACTAAGAGCTCTTATTGCAAGAGAACTCAGAAGGTATCATACCAAATAGCAGCCCTGCATGAAACAAGGCTGTCAAACGAAGGCCAGTTTACTGAAGTCAGAACTGGATACATGTTTGTCTGGAGTGGCTATAGTGAAGGTGAACTCTCTGAAGTTAGGTTAGGTTTTGCAATCAAAACTAATTTAGTCAACATTTTTAAATACCTACCATAGGGAGTGAACAACAGGCTTATGACAATGAGATTGCCACTTCCAGGAAAATGTCATGCCACCATCATCAATGCCTATGCTCCCACCATGATGAACATTGATGAATTTCATAAAAAATTTTTATGAAGACCTGGAGACCCTTATTATCAATGTACCAGAAAAGGAAAAGCTTAAAATTCTGGGTGATTTTTAATGCTACAGTAGGCTAAGACATAGCAGGGAGTCCTTGAGAGGAGTAGAGTTGGAAACAGCAATATCATCTGTTGCCTACCACTGAAGACTTGCTCATCTCATGATACTCTCATCACAAACACTGTCTTCTGTGTAGCTAAATGCAATAAAACTTCCCTTGTAGAAAACATTGGCATTTATTAGATTATATGATTGTAAGGAGAAGGAGATAGATAGGATGTGAGAGTGCCAAAGGCAATGTGTGGTGCAGAGTGCTGGATTAATCACAGACTCATTCTCTCTAAGCTAAATATTCACATTCAGCCAAAGTGGTGGCCCCAAGGCAAAATGAATAATAGAAAAATTAATGTCAAGAGATTAGGGCGTCTCTCTAATTGGGAATAGTTTGTTGCCAACTTGGAGGGAAAACTGAGCCAACACACAATTGGCAACAGTGGGGCAGAAAAAGAGTGGGCAGCTTTCAGAGATCTGGTGTATAGCAGTGCATTTGTTCACTGGACCAGAAAGAACACTCACAAATGCCAAGACTAGTTTGATGAAAGTAATGGGAAATATGGAAGCTACTAAATGAAAAATGAGAATGTCATAGGGTTTTTACCAGCAGGATAGTTCATCCATTTCAAAGAAGGCAGCATTTAATTCCATCAAAAATAAAGTACAAGTGAAAGAGAGATGCAGGACTCTTGGTTCAGTAAGAAGGCAGATGAAATTCAAATATATGCAGACAATAAAGCAAAACACTTTTATGATGCCTTGAAGGCTATTTATGGGTTGAAGACCTATGGTGCATCTCAACTACTCAGCTCTAATGGATCCACATTGATTAACAATAGGGACATGATCCTAGAGAGAGGGACTGAACACTTCCATAGTGTTCTTAACAGACCATCATCAATCAATGCCGAAGCCATTTGACTGTTTGCCTCAAGTTGAAGTCAATATGCCCTTAGCTGAAGTTTCAAGTGAAGAAGAGGTTTTTGAATGCCATTAAGCAGCTTTCAAGTGGCAAAGCACCTGTTGCTAATTCTATTCCAACTGAGATCTGAGACCCCCCACAAGATGGGGAATTTATTGCACATCCAAAAACTGATGGAAATTTTCCAGGTTATATGGTATGAAGAGGTTATTCCCCCAAGAATTATAGAGATGTCTCCATTGTCCATTTCTATAAAAAGTAAAGGGCATATGTTGTCCTGTGACAATCATAGGAGAATTTCTCTTTTATTCATTGATGGTAAGATTCTTTCCATCTGGCTGATCTTTCACCTGGAAGATGATCACCTACCTGAGAGTCAGTGTGGCTTCAGAAAGGGTCAAGGAACAGAACAGAGGTCTGTATTTAATATTTTTAGATCTGGCCAAGGCTGTTGATACTTCATTCAAGAGGGTTTATGGAAAATTATGCCAAAATTTGTTTGCCTGGAGAAGTTCATCAGTATCATACATCAATTTCATGATGGCACGCTTCCCTGGGTTCTGGATAGTGGATGATGCTCTAGAAATTTCCCAGTCACCAATGGAGTGAAGCAAGAATATGTCCTTGCTCCCATACTTTTTATCATGATGTTTTCAGTCATGTTATCAAACACCTTCACTGAGGATGAACGTGGCCTCAAGACCAGCTACCAAACTGATGGTAAATTGTTCAATTTGAAAAGGCTACAAGCCAAGACCAAAGTGGAGGGAGTGTTGGTGCAGATGATCGTGCAACTCAGTGAAGCTGAGATGCAACAAAGTATGGATCAATTCTCTGCTGCTTGTACTAATTTTGATAGCAATTAACACCAAGAAAGCACAGGTGCTTCATCAGTCAGCACCACCCCATCCATATGTGGAACCATCAATTACAGCAAATGGAGAAGTTTTGGTTACTGAGGACAAGTTCACTTACCTTGTCAGGATCCTTTCCAACAAAGTCCACATTGACAATGAGATTGACACTTGCATTGTCATAGCTTGCTCAGTATTTGGGAGGCTCCAAAAGAAAGTGTGGGAGAGAAGAGGTATTAAACTGACAAACAAACTGAAGGTCTACAGAGTAATTGTGCTGATCTTTTTGCTATATGCCTGTGAAACCTGGACAGTCTCCCAGTGTCATATCAGGAAATTGAATCTCTTCCATTTAAATTGTTTTAGGATTCTGAATATCTCCTGGCAGGAAGAGATACAAGACACTGAGGTCCTTTCTTGAACTAAACTGCCTAGCATTCCAACATTACTTCAGAGTTAGAATGCCAGATGTATACTTGCCAACAAAACTATTTTATTGAGAACTCACACAGGGCAAGGGGGTCAGTAGAAGTGATCCCGAGATACTTTGAAGGTCTCTTTGAAGAACTTTAGAATTGATTGTACAGCATGGGAGACACTGGCACAGGTTCACCCAGCATGGTGTATCCTCATCAGTGAGGGTGCTGCACTCTATGAGAAAGGCAGAATTGAAGCAACTCAAAGGAAACATGACATATGTAAGTCTAGAATATCCATCCCAGGTATTCACATAGATTATTTGTGCTCAAACTGTATTAGAGCATTCTGAGCTCGTATTGGTCTGATCAACCATAATAGGACATACTGTAATTTATCTCAAATATAGTGATGTCATTTTGATCTTCTTTGATAATGAAGGATAAGAAAAAACCAACCAAAAATAAATACAATTTTACAACAAAGTTATCCTTTTAAAAAACTTTTCTATTTTAGGTTAAACAAGAATTTTTTTTAACAATCCTCATATTGTATGTAATATGAGACCTTTCACTATTCTGGCCACTCTCCTTTATTGTTTATCAATGTCTTTCCTAAATATTTCTTTATACAAAAGCCCCATTTTCTTGCTTCTTCTACTTGTTTCTCTTTTTTGTTATTGTAGTTTTCAAAATTTTACCCTCAGTAATTTGTTTGCCCTCCTGGATCAATTTCATCTATAAAAATTTAGGTCATGGAATTATGTTTTCTTTGAATCTCTTTCAATATATTTTCCTACAGATAAGTGCATGTTAAAATAGCTATGACTTTCTTATAATTCTCTAAAACAAAATTTTAAAATGGAATGGTAGGAATATTTAAGAAAATTTCTCCCTTTTTCCTTTTCAGTGTAAAGTTCCTTGGATTAGGTTTGCAAGAATCTAGGCAAATACCTTGCTACCAGCCATTTCTAGTCACTAAATCCCTCTTCAAAATCCATTATGCCTATACTCTTAAATTTAAACCCAAATTGTGGTTTGAGAAGTAATCCTTTTCTATTTCTTCTGTTTACTTACCAAATCTCTATTCCTTTTTTAACTCATTCTGTTAACTGACAATTAAGACGTAGACTTTCATTTCTTATCTAGGAAGGAATAATCTTAAGTAATGAATGTTGTAATGATTTCTTTTGGCTACATCATTTTTCCCTAAGTAAATTATCAGAAATGATTCAAAGTTGTCAGGTTTGACAAATCTTGAGAAGATTTACATAATATTTTGTGCACATTGCTCAGGAAGGGAACATACTTCTCTTTTGTTAATAACAATATAAATGAAAATAACTTTCTCAACACTCCTGAGCAGGAAGTCACTAGCATCTCTACTCATCTCTACTTTCTCTAATGATCTTACTCACTTAATGTCATTTAATGTATAGTCTCATAATCATTCTTGGAGTATACATATTCATTTCTTTTCTGAAGGTCCAGGGTCCCCTTTAATCAGTTGATAAACATATGTAAGGGATTAAAAAAAGCAAAAGACAAGTTTTGTTCTCAAGGAGCTCACAATCCAATGAGACAACATGCAAACCTGTACCAAAACCCCTCATGACCATATGCAAGATTAATTAGAAAAAAATCAACAAAGGGATGGTATTAGAATTAAGGAGGATAAAGAAAGGCTTCCTATCAGTGGCAGAATTTTAGTTGGAAATTGAAGGAAGTCAGAGAAGTCAAGAGTCTGAGATGAAGAGGAAAATATTTTATGCATGCAGAGAGCCAGTAGAGATGCCTAGATTTGAAAGAGTGTCTTGTTTAAGGTACTTTGGATCAAAGAGTACATGGAGAGGCTGGGGGGAATGTAAATGCAAGAAAACAGTAAAAATGTAGGGAAGCAGTTGATATATCAAACATAGGATTTTCTTTTGATCCTAGAGGCTTTAAGGAGCAACTGATATTTATTTAATAGGGAGATGACATGGTCAGATTTATTCTTTAGGAAGATCACTTTGACAACTAAGTGGAGGATAGACTGGAATGGAAAAACACTTGTGGTAGGCTGATTCACCAGCAGGCAATTGCAATAGCCTGAGTTGTTGAGGGAGTGTACCAATGTGGTATCAACAATCAAAGGAGAGAAAAGTGCATTTCAAGACATTTTATAAAGGTAAAAATGACAGGACTTAGAAACAGATTAGATATTAAGAGGGAGGTGGGGTGAAAGAGAATAAGGAGTCCAGGATGACATTGAGTTTACAATTGTAGGAAAACTGGAGGATGATGGTGCCCTTAGTAGTAATAGAGAAATTAGGAAGGAGAGAAATTTTGAGGGGAAAGAAAATCAATTTTAGATAGGTTAGGTTTAAGATAATCAGTTTGAGATGTTCAGTGAAAGCTTGGAGATGAACAGAAAAGTTAGAGCAGGTCTCTGAGAATCAGGATAAAGATGATAATAGAATCAATGAGACCAAAGGAAATACCATAGAGGGAAAATCAAAGATGACCTAGAACAAAGCCCTGTTATATCAAGTACTAAGAACTAGGGAATTAAAGAATGACTAAACAAGAAATACTTTAGTGGGAGTGGGAAAGTTGGGATTTTGTTCTGAGCCTTGAAGCAAATTAAGTATCATAATAACCATAAATGATTAGGAATGATATCCCAGGAAGGGGGATCTGCTTGTGTAACATGTGGGCAAGAGAGGAGAGGTAGGAAGAAAGGAGAACTAGTGGGTCATTATTATTAAAACAAAGTATATGAGTTTGAAATCAGACCAGAAATATAGGCTAGTGTAAGATTCTGAAAAGTTTTAGATGCCAAACAGAGACAATTGTATTTTAACCTAGAAGTAAGACTGGTACTCACTCTAACTGGTGCTTGAGGACTGATAAGTACATTTTCTTTTTTTTAATTTATTTATTTTCATCCATATGCACATGTATATTTTTAAGTTACAAAATTTCCTTCCATCCTCCCTTCCTACCCCTCTCCTCTCAGAGGTGAACAGTCAAGTTAGCATTGTACATACATATTTTTGATAAACATATTTACATATTAGTCACTTTGGGTATGAGGAATTAGGATTAAGGGAAAGAGATACATAAGAGATAATTTTTATAAAGTGTTTATCAGATTTGGAAGGTTTGGTTTTTGTTGTTTTGTTGTTGCTGTTGCTATTGCTGTTGCTGTTGTTTTGTTTTTCATCCTCTGGATGGAAATAACATTGTCCATAGCTGGTCTAATACAGTTGTCCTAGATCTCTGAACTTACATAATATTTTGTGCACATTCCTCAGGAAGGGAACATACTTCTCTTTTGTTAATAACAATATAAATGAAAATAACTTTCTCAACACTCCTGAGCAGGAAGTCACTAGCATCTCTACTCATCTCTACTTTCTCTAATGATCTTACTCACTTAATGTCATTTAATGTATAGTCTCATAATCATTCTTGGAGTATACATATTCATTTCTTTTCTGAAGGTCCAGGGCCCCCTTTAATCAGTTGATAAGCATATGTAAGGGATTAAAAAAAGCAAAAGACAAGTTTTGTTCTCAGGGAGCTCACAATCTAATGAGACAACATGCAAACCTGTACCAAAACCCCTCATGACCATATGCAAAATTAAGGTTGATCATCTCACAATGTTGTTGTTAATGTGTACATTTTTCTCTTGGTTCTGTTCCCTTTGCTCAACATCAGAGCCTGTAAGTCATTCCATGCATCTCTAGAGTTTGAACATTTATGATTTCCAAGAGAATAATAATATTGCATAGTATTCATTTATCATAACTTGTTTAGTCATTACCCCATTGACAGACATCCCCTCAGTTTTCAATTCTTTGCCACTTCAAGAAGAGCTGCTATGAATATTTTGGAACATGTAGGACTTTTTCCATTTTTCATAATTTCTTCTGGATGTAGACGTAGATTTGGAATTGCTGGGTCAAAGGGTATGAACAGTTTTATTACTCTTTGGGCATAGTTCCATATTGCTCTCCAGAATGGTTGGATCCATTCACAACTCACCAGCAATGCATCAGTGTCCCAATCTTCCTCCAACATGATTATTTTCCCTTTTTCTCTTCTTGAGTGATCTGATAGGTATGAGGTGATACCTCATTGTTGTTTAAATTTGCATTTCTCTAATCAATAATGATTTGGAGCATTTTATCATATGATTATATATGGCTTTAATTTCTTCATTGCAAAACTATCCTTCCATATCCTTTGACAATTTAACAATTGGGGAATTACTTGTGACCTTACAAATTTGATGCCATTCTCTACATATTGTAGAAATGAAACATTTATCAGAATTCCTAGCTGTGAAATTTGTTTTCAAGTTTTCTACTTTCCTTCTAATTTTAGCATCATTGATTTTATTAGTACAACCCCTTTTTAATTTAATATAGTCAAAATCATTCAATTTGCAGTTTACAATGTGCTCTAATCATTGTTTGGTCATAAATTTATCCCCTTTCCAAAGATTTAATAGATAGAATATTTACTTATCTATTAATTTATCTATGCTATCACTCTTTATGTCTAAATCTTGTACATATTTTTACCTTATTTTGGTTTAGGGTGTGAGATGTGAATCTATGCCTAGTTTTTGCCATACCAGTTTTCCCAACAATTTTTGTCAAATAGTGAGACCTTATCCCAGAAACTGATATCTTTGGGTTTGTCAAATAGTAGATATCTGTAGCCATTTACTGTAATTTCTTTTGAATCTATCCAAATTCACTGATCCATTACTCTATTTCTTAACAAGTACTAGGCAGTTTTGATGACTGCTGCTTTATAGTATAGTTTTAGATCTGGTAGAGCTAAGTTACCTTCCTTTATATTTTTTTATCAGATCCCTTTTCTTGCTCCAGATGAATTTTGTTACTATTTTTTCTAGCTCAGTAAAGTAGTTATTTGTTAGTTTGATTGGTATGGCAATGGTATGACTTTCAAGTAGCCTGATAATTTTTAAATTATTTCTCCTGTATCTGTTTTCTAGGTCAGTTGCTTTTTCCAATGAGATATTTCACATTTTCTTCAAATTTTTCATTCTTTTTTTATTGTTTTATTGTTCCTTGATTTCTCACAAAGTCATCTACTTCCTATGCTCCATTCTACATTTGAAGGAGTTATTTTCTTCAGAGAGCTTTATTATCCCTTTTCCCAGTTGGTCAGTTCTGCTTTATAAGGCATTCTTCTCCTTATTTGCCTTCTGGGCTGTTTTTTCCATTTGGCCTAAACTGGTTTTTACATGTTATTTTCTTCAGTATTTTTTTTTTGTATTTCTTTCACCAAGCTGCTGACCTAATTGTCATGATTTACCTTCATTGCTCTCATTTCTCTTCCCAATTTTTCCTCTACCTCCCTTAGTTGTTTTTCAAAGTCTTTTTTGAGCTCTTATATTTCCTGAGCCCATTTCCTATTTCTCTTGGAGGCTTTTCATACAAAAGCTTCGATTTTGTCATTGTATGAATGCATATTTTGATCCTCCATGGAAACCAAAGTAATTTTCTATGATTAGATTCTTTGTTTTCTGTTGTTTTCTCATTTCTTCAAGCTATGACTGTTTTACCACTCTTCCAAGGTTTTGGGGCTTTTTGGGACACCCCAAAGGGGACCTTAATTCCTTCCAGGTCTTATGAGAGCCTATGACTGCTCTCTTTCCTCTGCTCTGGTATGTGGATGACCACAAGCTATCCCCTCTGCCCTGGAGTTGTGAGGAGGATCTCTGCTCCTCTATGGGTGCTCAGACAACAACCTGGATCTGAGTGTGGGAAAATAGCAGACTCCTGTCCCAGGGAGAGCAGAGAGACCTCTGCAGTCTCTCCCCACCCCCTTACCTTCTTTGGGCTGTGCTTTCTGGAAGTGCTGAGTGGCTCAACTGATTCCTGCTGCAGTTTCTCACCATAGGGTTGCTCTGAGGCCTGTACTCTGTGCTTCCTCTGGTGAGGCAGAGTTCTCTCACCATCTCTGGTGATCTCTGGGCCAAGAGGTTGGAAAACCTCTCCCCAGCATGACCATACACCCAGGAAACCCTAGGGAATCAGGCACCCTGAGGGTTGTTCGTCAAAGACTGGAGCAGGTTTGCTCAGGCCAGGTTACACTATGGTGTGGCTGCACTGTGGCTCTTTCCAACCCCTGGTCCTGGTGAAAAAGACTTTACTTGTGCATCTTCTAAGTTATCTTGGACTGGGAAATTATATCACTCAGTCTTTTTGTGGGTTCTGCCCCTCTAAATTTTTCCTAGAGTCATAATATGATGACTTTTTGAGTTTTTTGGGGGAAGGAGTTCTTGAAAATTCCTGCCCTCATGCCACCCCAAATGTGTTTCTTGCAAACAACATATTGTAGGATTGTGGTCTTTAATTCATTTTGCTATCCAATTCCATTTTATGGGTCAGTTTATCCTATTCATATTTATAGTTAAGATTTGTAATTCTGTATTTCCTTCCATACTATCTCTATTTATATTTTTTCTCTTTCCTTTCCTCTTATTCCTCTCACAAAAATTTTACTCCCTTTCCTCTTTGACTTTTCTTTTAAAATTTAACTTTCAGTTTATTTTCACTTTTACCTTCAACTTCCCTTTTATCAGTCCCTTCTTCCCTTATCTTTCCTTTTCCCAGGCCCCTCCCACCTCCCTGTAGATTAGGATAAATTTTTAAATGCAAGTGGGAATGTATGTTATTCCCTCTCTGGGTCAAGTCTATTAAATAGAATTTACTCAGAGTTCACATTCTCCCTTCTTTCCCTATAAAATTTTAAATCAATGTACCTCTTCACATGGTATTACTTATTGCTCTAGTAGTATTGCTCAGGTATTAACCCCTATTGTTAGGGGAGACTCTGAGGGTCTCACCTGAGGACCTTACAAATGATTGTAGGTTACAGAGACACTGACTCAGGACCATGTAGTTTATTATGCCCTCATTAGACAAAGTGATAAGCTTTTGTCAGCACAGCAGAATTAAAGTGGGTTAAAGGATGAGACACTTAAATTTAAAGTTAAAACCCTTGCTTTTCATCAGGATTTTTTGTCTTAAACGTAGTGAGGTCATTTTGGACCTCTTCAATGGAGAGGCAAGGCCCAACCATACCTATATATTTTAAGTCCAATCTCTTAAATTATATTCAACCCTTTAATGAACCTAAGAGAAATAAAGTTCCAATGACTTATAAGTGTTTTATCTTCCCTTTTAGGATTGTATACAATTTGATGTTCTTGACCAACATTTGTTTTGTTTTTTCTTTTCCCTTTTCATTTATCTTTTTATGGAAATCTTGGGTTTTGTATTTGGTGATTGAATTCTATGTTCAGTTCTGGTCTTTGGGTCAAGAAATTCTGGAAATCATCTATTTTGTTGAACATCCATCTTTTTCCCTGACAGTATATGCTGAATTTTGCAGGGTAGTACATTCTGGCTTGTAAACTCAGGTTTTTTTTTCTCTCTGATATATGGTATTCCAGGTCTTCTGATCCTTCAGTGTTGAGGCTTATAGGTCCTATGTGGATTTGATAGTTTTTCCTTTGTATTAGAAATGTTTTGTGTTTTCTGCTTGCAATATCCTCACCTTTATTTGAGTGTTATATAATTTGGCTATTACAGCCCTTGGAGTTTTTGTCCTGGAGCCTCTCTCTGGAGGGGTACTGTGGATTTTTTCAATGGTTATATTATTTTTTTGTTCAAGATGATTTGGACAGTTTTCCCTTATAATTTCCTGCATGATGTTTTCCAAATTATTTTTTTGATATAGGCTTTCTGGAAGTCCAATGATTCCTAGATTGTCTCTCCTGGATCTATTTTTCCAAGCCATTTTTTTCATAAAAGGTATTTTACATTTTATTTAATTTTTTTCAGCCTTTTTATTTTGTTTGATGGAATCTTGTAATCTTGTAGATTCATTGGTTTCTATTTGTTCAATTCTAATTTTAGGGTTTTATTTTCTTGATTTACATTTTGTGTTTCCTTTTAAAAGTTGTTGAATTCTCTGGTTAATTTTTCATAATTTTCATGCATGACTCTATTCTTTTTATATTTTTCTTCTTCTTTGGTTTTAAAATGCTTTTTTAAGCTCTTTGATGAGCTTTTGAATTTGACTCCAATCTATGGACTGCTTTGATACTTCCTCTGTAAGTGAATTTTCACTGATTTCTTCTTCAGATATGGCATTTCTGTCATCTTTGTCTGTAAAGTAGTTTTCTATAGTGAGTGTTCTTATAGGCTTTCTGCTAATCTTTGGTGATCACTAATCTAGCTCTGCTCCTGGGATATACAGAATATAGATCCAAGCTTTTTTTTATTTTTTTTCTAGGGCTGGGGCCTGATCCCTGGCTTATCATTGGCCAAGATGTTGCCTATACAGTCCAGGTCTTGCCTTTGCAGGGGTTTGTTTCCTCCTTTATGTCTGGTTATGACATAGCAGGGGTTTTTCCCAACCCAATCTTGTCTTTTGCTCTGGTGTTCTCAGTGTTCAAACTTTGTTTGGGGTTGGGCTCCTCCTGGCTGGCTTGCTAACTAGCTCCTGGGACCTCTGCTGTTGTCAGGCTATTGGGACCCGGATTGCACTATGGCTAAAAACTCTTGCTGGATTTCCCCACTCTCTTCCCTCTTGGATTTTACTTTCCCTTTTCCCTCAAAGAGAAAGACCTTCACTGAAGATCCTCCACTATGTCTATTGCTGAAAACTTCTTTGCATCTTCTCTTTTTCTTTGTGGTATCTGTAGCTTGAATGTCAGAATAGAGGTTTCATTTATCTTTGGTAAGGAAAAGCTCCAGGAGCATGTTAGCCTTATATTAGCTCCACCTCAGAAGTCCCTAATAATTAATTTTTTTTAGGTTTTTGCAAGCCAAATGGGGTTAAGTGGCTTGCCCAAGGCCACACAGCTAAGTAATTATTAAGTGTCTGAGACCAGATTTGAACCCCAGGTACTCCTGACTCCAGGGCCGGTGCTTTATCCACTATGCCACCTAGCTGCCCCAATAATTAAATTTTCATTTTTTATTAATTTTTATTAAAGATATTATTTGAGTTTTACAATTCCCCCCATCTTATTTCACACCCCCCCACCCTCCCACGGAAAGCAATCTGTCAGGCTTTACTTTGTTTCCATTTTGTACCTTGATCCAAACTGGGTGGGATGAGAGAGAAATCAGATCCTTAGAGAAGAGACAAGAATTCTAAGAGGTAACAAGATCAGAAAATAAGATATCTGTTTTTTTGTAAATTAAAGGGAATAGTCCTTGAACTTTGTTCAAATTCTACATCTCCTTAACTGGATACAGATTACATTATCCTTTGCAGACAGCCCAAAATTGCTCCCGATTGTTGCCCTAATGCAATGAGCAAGTCCTTCAAGGTTGATCAACACTCCCATGTTGCTGTTAGGGTGTACAGTGTTTTTCTGGTTCTGCTCATCTCACTCAGCATCAGTTCATGCAAATCCCTCCAGGCTTCTCTGAAATCCCATCCCTCCTGGTTTCTAATAGAACAATAGTATTCCATGACATACATATACCACAGTTTTCTAAGCCATTCCCCAATTGAAGGACATTTACTTTATTTCCAATTCCTTGCCACCACAAACAGGCTGCTATAAATATTTTTGTACAAGTGATGTTTTTACCCTTTTTCATCATCTCTTCAGGATATATACCCAGTAGTGGTATTGCTGGATCAAAGGATATGTACATTTTTGTTGCCCTTTGGGCTTAGTTCCAAATAGCTCTCCAGAAGGGTTGGATGAGTTCACATCTCCACCAACAGTGTAATAGTGTCCCAGATTTCCCACAACCCTTCCAACACTGATCATTATCCTTTCTGGTCATATTGGCCAATCTGAGAGGTGTGAGGTGGTACCTCAGAGAAGCTTTAATTTGCATTTCTCTAATAATTAATGATTTAGAGCACTTTTTCATATGGCTGTGAATTGCTTTGATCTCCTCATCTGTAAATTGTCATTGCATATCCTTTGACCATTTGTCATTTGGGGAATGGCTTTTTGTTTTAAAAACAGGACTCAGTTCTCTGTATATTTTAGAAATGATTCCTTCATCAGAATTGTAAACTGGTAAGGATTGTTTCCCAATTTACTACACTTTTTGATTTTGGTTACAGTGTTTTTTTTTCTGTGCAACATCTTTTTAATTTAATGTAATCAAAATCATCTAACTGGTTTTTGGTGATGTTCTCCAACTCTTCCTTAGTCATAAACTGCTCCCCTTTCCATAGATCTGACAGGTAAACTAGTCCTTGATTTTCTAATTTGCTTAGAGTATTGTTTTTTATGTCTAAGTCCTGTAACCATTTGGATCTTATCTTGTAAAGCGTGTGAGGTGTTGGTCCAATCTAAGTTTCTTCCATACTAATGTCAAATTATCCTAGCAGTTTTTATCAAAGAGGGAGCTTTTATCCCAATGGCTGGACTCTTTGGGTTTATCAAACAGCAGATTACTATAATCATCTCCTGCTTTTACACCTAGTCTATTCCACTGGTCCACCACTCTATTTCTTAGCCAATACCAAACAGTTTTGATAACTGATGCTTTATAATATAATTTTAAACCAGGTAGGGCTAAGCCACCTTCTTTTCCACTTTTTTATCATTAAGCTCCTGGCAATTCTTAACTTTTTATTTCTCCATATGAATTTACTTATACTTTTTCTCATTAAAGTAATATTTTGGAATTTTGATTGGTAGGGTACTAAACAGATAGTTTAGATTTGGTAGATTGTCATTTTTATTATATTAACTCTACCTATCCATGAGCAGTTGATATTTGCCCAGCTATTTAAATCTAATTTAATTTGTGTGAGAAGTGTTTTATAATTGTTTTCAAAAAGATTCTGAGTCTGCCTTGACAAATAGACTCCCAAATATTTTATATTGTCTGAGATTACATTGAGTGGGATTTCCCTTTCTAGCTCTTCCTGCTGTTTTTTGCTAGACATATATAGAAAAGTTGAGGATTTATGACGGTTTATTTTATAACCTGCACCTTTGCTAAAATTGCTAATTGTTTCCAGTAGGTTTTTAGTACAATCATGTCATCTGCAAAGAGTGAGAGTTTTGTCTCTTCCTTCCCAATTCTAGTTCCTTCAATTTCTTTTTCTTCTCTAATTGCTGATGCTAAAATTTCTAATACAATATTGAATAGTAGTGGTGATAATGGGCACCCTTGTTTCACCCTTGATCTTATTGGGAATGCCTCTAGTCGCTCCCCATTGAAAATAATGCTTGTGGATGGTTTCAGATAGATAGTGCTAATTATTTTAAGGAACGGTCCATTTATCCCTACACTCCCTAGTGTTTTTAATAGGAATGGATGCTGTATTTTGTCAAAATATTTTTGAGCATCTATTGATATGATGATATGATTTCTGATAGATTTGTTGTTGATATAATTGAGTATACTAACAGTTTTCCTAATATTGACCCAACCCTGCATTCCTGGAATAAATCCAACTTGGTGATAACTTGTAATCATTTTGCTAAGATTTTATTTAAGATTTTTGCATCTATATTCATCAGGGAAGTAGTTCTATAATTTTCTTTCTCTGTTTTAACTCTTCCTGGTTTAGGTAACAGCACCATATTGGTTTCATAGAAAGAGTTAGGCAGAGTTCCATCTTTCCCTATTTTTCCAAAGAGTTTATATATAATTGGAACCAAATGTTCCTTAAATGTTTGGGAGAATTCACTTGTGAATCCATCAGGCCCTGGAGATTTTTCTTTTAGGGAGTTCAATGATGTTTGTTGAATTTCTTTTTCTGAGATAGGGTTGTTTAGGTATTTAATCTCTTCTTCATTTAACCTGGGCAACTTATATTTTTGTAAATATTCATCCATTTCACTTAGATTATCAAATTTATTGGCATAGAGTTGGGCAAAAAAATTTTGAATTAATACTGTAATTTCCTCCTCATTGGTGGTGAGTTCACCTTTTTCCTTTATGATACTAGCAATTTGATTTTCTTCTTTCTTTTTTTTTTCATCAAATTGACCAGAGGTTTATCAATTTTATTCTTTTTCTCATAATACCAACTTTTGGTTTTATTTATTAATTCAATAGTTTTTTTGCTTTTATTAATTTCTCCTTTAAATTTTTAGAATTTCTAATTTGGTATTTAATTGGGGATTTTTGATTTGTTCTTTCTCTAATTTTTTAGTTGCATCTTTAGTTCATTGATTTTCTCTTTCTCCAATTTATTCATGTAAGCATTTAGAGCTATAATATATCCCCTGAGAGTCGCTTTGAATGTATAGTTTTGGTATGTTGTTTCATTACTATCATTATCTAGGATAAAATGGTTAATTCTTTCTATAATTTGTTTTTTGGTCCATTCATTTTTTAAAATGAGGTTATTCAGTTTCCAATTTGTTCTGGGTCTATATCTCCTTGGCCCAGTATTGCATATGACTTTTATTGCATTGTGATCTGAATAAGATGCATTCACTATTTCTGCCTTTCTGCAGTTGATCATTATGTTTTTATGTCCTAGTACATGGTCAATTTTTATATAAGTTCCATGTACTGCAGAGAAAAGGGTATATTCCTTTCTATCCCCATTCAGTTTCCTCCATATGTCTACCATATCTAGTTTGTCTAACAATCTACTTACCTCCTTAACTTCTTTCTTGTTTATTTTATGATTCGATTTATTTAGATCTGAGAGTGGGAGGTTGAGGTCTACGACTAGTAGAGTTTAGCTATGTCTTCCTGTAGTTCTTTCACATTCTCCTCTAAGAATTTGGGTGCTGTCCCACTGGGTGTATATATATTCAGTATTGAAATGACTTTATTGTCTATATTACCTTTTAGGAGGATAAAGTTTCCTTCCTTATCTCTTTTAATGCTATCTATTTTTGTTGCTGCTTTGTCTGAGATAAGGATTGCTACCCCTGCTTTTTTTTTACTTCAGCTGAAGCAAAATATATTTTGCTCCAACCTTTTACCTTTAATCTATTTGTATCTCTCTGCTTCAAATGAGTTTCTTGTAAGCAGCATATTGCAGGATTCTGGTTTTTAATCCACGCTGCTATTTGCTTACATTTTAAGGGAGAATTCATCCCATTCACATTCAAAGTTATGATTACTAATTCTTTATTGCCCTCTGTGCTATCTTCCCTCTGTTTGTATTTTCCCCCTTTCCCCCCCTTTATCCATATTCCCCAATATTTTGTTTCTGAATACCACCCCCTTCAGTGTGTTTGCCCTCCTGTATCACCCCCTCCCCTTTCTTTCCCCTTTCCCTTTTTCCTTCCCTTCCTTTTGTTATTTCCCCTCCTTTTCCCCCCACTCCCCTTCCCTTTCTCTGGCCCCCTCTCCCCTTTTCCCCATTTAATACTTGAAAGGTTAGATGTTTTATAAGTTAACTGAGTATGTGTAGGTTGACTTTAAGCCAAGTCTGATGAGAAGAAGATTCAGGTGTTTCTCATTTGATCCCTTCTTCCCCTCTATTATCATAGGTTTTTTTTATACCTCTTAGAGTAATGAGATTTACTCCATTCAATCCCCTCCCTCCTCCGGTTTCTTTCCTGTCCCCCTTTTTAAGGAGGTATTGGTTTTTAGATCATTCTATCTATCTAAGTCATAGATAATTCTGAGTTTCAGTCCCTTCTAGTTCAGTTTATTCTATCGAATAGAGTCAAAATTCCTGAGAGTTATTAGTCTTTCTCCCAAGTAGGGTTAAAGTCAGTTACATCCCTTTAGATAGAAATGTCATGGATAGGTCATGAATGTCCATGATTTCTGCCTAGGTATATTCTCTCTGTTAGAGTTACAATTCTCAAGATTTATGAAAATATTTTTCCCCCCATGCTGTGATATAGCCAGTTTCGACTTACTAGATAGCATTTTTTTTCCTTTTACCGCCCCCCCTTTTTCTTTTTCACCTTTTTATGTGTCTCTTGAATCTCCTGTTTCATGTCCAAATTTTCTGTTTAGCTCCGGTCTTCTCATCAGAAATTTTTGGAATTCTTCCATTTTGTTAAATGTCCATCTTTTTCCCTGGAAGAGCAGGCTCAGCTTTGTGGGAAAGTCGATTCTTGGCTGTATTCCAAGCTCCCTTGCTCTTCAAAATATCTTGTTCCAGGTCCTTCAATCCCTTAATGTTGATGCAGCGGTCTTGCATGAATCTTACTGTGGCTCCTTGATATTTAAATTGTTTCTTTCTGGCTGCTGGCAGGATTTTCTCTTTTATCTGATAGTTCTGGAAATTGATCCAGAGCTGATCCTCCCTCTGAGCCCAGACTCATCGGCCCGAATTCGGCCAATGCTGCTGCCGGAGACAAATCCTGAGGTAGATGTTCTTTCTCCTGGCTTTTCTTTCTGGGTTTTGTGGGTCGGATTTTTTTTTAGGTTTTTGCAAGGCAAACAGGGTTAAGTGGCTTGCTCAAGGTCACACAGCTAGGTAATTATTAAATGTCTGAGACCGGATTTGAACCCAGGTACTCCAGACTCCAAGGCCAGTGCTTTATCCATTATTCCACTTAGCTGCCCCCTCGGATTTCTTTTAAGAGGTTTGTTTCATGTGATAGATGCTGAAGAGATCAGGAGACTTTAGAATTGTGCCTGTCTTCTCTCCGCCATCTTGGCCAGAACTCTAATTAAATTTTCAGTGTAAAGATAGACACTTCGGAAATTGGCAAATACTTCATAGCAGAGTTTGAATTATTGTTTTCTTGATATTCTGGACTTAAGAATATGTTACAGAAAATATTGATAATGAAGATTGAATTTAAAAATGTATTGTGGAAGGGCAGAGCCAGCATGAATGAAGGCAGGCATTCTCATGAGCTCTCCCCCAAATCATTCCAAATATCTTTAAATAATGACTTTAATCAAATTCTGCAGAATCCACAAAAAAATCCTGAATGAAAACACAAGATCCATGGGAAGGGTTTAGAAAAGACCTGCATTTCATCCTTGGCCTTGCTGGAGTGAATTGTCTCTAGTAACCCAGGAATAGATTGCGGGACTCCTGAGTTCATGGCAGTGGTGGTGGCTTCCAGGCCTCTCCATTCAGTGATTGCCAAGGACAATTTGGAAAGTTAGCAAGAAAACTCTGCTGCATCAGAGTGAGAGTGGAGCCTAGTCCAGTGCTGGCTTCATTGCAGATTTGGCCCCAGGGTACCAGAAGTAGGCCTAGGGAGACATTCATCTGGGAGACACCTGGCTGCGGCTTCCAGAGTGTTCACCCATAGACAGTTCGGGGAGATTGCAGAGGTCTCTTTGCTATTCCTTAGACAGGACTCTGTGGCTTCTTCCATTCTCAGATCCAGAAATTTACTGGAAGAAAGGAAAAGAAGGTAAGAATGGGGTAAATTATTTCACATAAAAGAAAAAAAAATTTTGCAGTACAATGGAAGAGGGCAAAGGTGAAGGGGAGTGAGTGAGCCTTACTCTCATCTGAAGTAGCTCAGAGAGGGAATAGCATACACACATTATTGGATATAGAAATCTATCAAACCCTAAAGGAAAGAGGGAAGAAAGAAATGGGAGAAAGGGGACAGGGACAGTGGAGGGGGCGTGTAGGTGATAGGAGAGAGAGAAGATTGAGAGGGTGTCAGATGCAACACAATTATGAGGAGGACAAAGTGAAAGGAGAGAGAGAGAGAACAGAATAAATGGGGTTGGGGAAGAGGATGGAGGGAAATATAGCTAGCAATAGCAACTGTGGGAAAAATATTGAAGCAATTTCTCTGATGGACTTAGGATAAAGAGTGCTATCCATCTGAAAGACAGAGTTGATGGTGTCTGAACATAAACTGAAGCATATTTTTTTCACTTTTCTCTTTGTGTGTGTGTGTGTGTGTATGTGTGTGTAGGGTTATGTTTACTTTTTTACAATATGACTATTGTAGTAATGTTTTTACTGGCTACACATTTTTAATCAACATCAAGTAACTTGCATTCTCAATGAGGAGGAGTGGGATGGGAGGAAAGGAGAGAATTTGGAACTGGGTTTTGGAAGCAAATACTGAAATTTCCTTTTGGATATAGCTGGAGGACAAAATTTACAGCTAAAATAAAAATTTTTTTTTAAAAAATTAAAAGTGTGTTGTGGTTGCAGAATTTTTTTCCCTAAAGAACTGATTATTAAATATTTACCAGCACACTCACAATACATATGGAGAAAAAGGGTGCTGGTAAATCTTGATTAGTTTCCAAGGCATTTAACCAATTTTTGTAGACTAGAGGTTGCAGTGGTTTACTGTTCTAGGTAGAAATTTGTCTGGTTAGGTCTATATAAATTCCTGGAGCTGAGGGAGTCCCAAAATGTAAGTTTTTTTAATCAAGCCACTTGTTCACACCCTCCTTCCTTTCTTCCTTCTTTCATTCACCAAATATTATGTGAGTTTCTATCATGTGATAGGTATTCTTTAAATCACTTCTTCATGTTCTCCCAATCCCTGCCTAGATTAACTCCTGCTGTGTGTACAGTGTTTGAAACAGAAATAAAGTCTGGTTATGCTCTAATGCCTCTTGGTCTTGTCATCAATGAATGCCTCCTGCCTTCAACTTATCCTTTTCCACGAATACCAGTCTTGATTCTTCATTTGTTAAAGTGTATAAGATCAAATTTGAGAAAAGTGCATGGAGTAAGAAATTTGAAAAGAAGCTCAAATTGGCATTCCTTTTGTGTGTTTAGCACAATATTTCTAATCCCCTGCTGAATTTAAACTTTTATGACTTTTGAAGCATGGGATACTTATGCTTAGCCCTCTGGAGGAGATTTAATGCCACTGGAGGATTTAATTTAGATGCTGGTAATGTGTGTCTGCTTGCACTGACTGCTTGTCTGAAGCACTCTTTTTGATAATAAAGTTTGTGACACTATTCAAGATATGAAAGTTTCTAGGAATGTGGACATTATACTCCAGCAAATTCATTTCTTGGCTTTTCTGTACCAAGACTCTTCTATCACACAGAGAAAACTCTAGTTCTCTAAACCATGGGATTGAAGTGATAAAGGAACATTTCCAAATGGTGCTGGGAAGGAATGCTAAGTTCTGAGTGACAGTAGGCAGAACTTTTATTCAGACTGATCCCTTTTAAGGCTTTTATGGTGAGATAACATGCCACACCCTGAAATGGTGAAGGTTAATTTGTGATAGTTGTTGAACAAGCACAGACATGATTATAGCTGCCAAAGTTGGGGGGGGGGATGGTGGAAATGGGGGGAGAACTTCAATGAAGCCAGTTAATATGATATGATACAGGTTACATAAACTGTTTTCTCAATTTCATATTTTTTAATCTGCTTGCTTACAGTAATATAGACACAGTTAGACACTTGTTTAGCATACATATCTGATTATATTTAAAAATTTCATCATCATCATCATCTTTATAATCATTTTCAGACATAGAGTAGGAAACTCAAGCCATTCAGGACAATAAACATTTATTAAACACTCTTACATAGCAAACTTTGTGCTAAGAACTACGTATACAAAGCCCTTATAGAATTCACATTTTAATAGGAAGGATAACATGCAAAATTCTCTTCCCAAATATATACATAATTGTATAAAGATTAGATAATCTTTGAATGAAGATACTAACAAAAGAGCATAGGGAATGGCATCAGAGTAAAGAAGTCTAAGTGGACCAGGAGTGACCTCTTATAGAAAGTGGAATTCATGTTTTATAGGATGTCAGGGAACCCAGGAAGCAGAGGTGAGAAGGGAGGAGATTATAGGCAGTGAATGAGAAGGTAGAGAGTCAAAGGTTGATAGGAACAGTATGAAAACTATTATCAACAGGTTATAGGGTATTTGGGAAGAGAAAGGGTTTGGGTTATGAAGGGCTTTATCAGGCAAACAGAGGATTTTATATTTGATTCTGAAAGAAAGAGGAAGTCATTGGTGTTTATTGAGTTGAGAGATTGCATGGTCAGATCTGTGCTTTAGGAAGATCACTTTGGCAACTTTTTAGAAGATAAATTAGAGTATGGAGACATGAGAAGCAGAGTGACTAACCAGAAGGTGGTTGAAGTAGTATAAGAATGAATTAGTGAAAACTTGAATCAAGATGATTTCTGTGGGAGTAGAGTTTCAAACATATACAAGAGCTATTGGTAAGGGAGAGTTGACAGGACTTGGTGACAGATTAGTAAGTGAGATAAATGTGAGTGAGAAGTCAAGGATGATGCTGACTTTGTGAGAGTACGTTATTGAGAAGAAAATGGTGTGCTTAACATGGATAATAATAGAGAAGGTTGAAAGAGAGGAAATTTTGATGAGAATGATAATAAATTCTATCCAGAAATATGAAGTTTTAGATATCTATAGGACATCTAGATTAGAATGTCCAATATATATAGATAGTAAAATCAGACTGGAAGTTAGAACTGGATAAAAAGATCTGAGAATTATGTGTATAGAGATAGTTAAATCTATGGAAATCAATATCACCCCATGAGATTATATATATATATATATATATATATATATATATATATATATATATATATATATAGAGAGAGAGAGAGAGAGAGAGAGAGAGAGAGAGAGAGAGAGAGAGAGAAAGAGAGAGAGAGAAGACAAAGTCAAGAAGATGAGGATGAGGATCTGCTCTGGACAGAGCCCTGGAAACATCCAGTTTATAGGCATGATCTTGATGAATAGAGACCAAAAAAGGATAGTCAGATGTGTAAGTGGAAAACAAATAGAGAGTTATGTTGTAAAAATAATGAGAAGACAAACAACACAAGATAAATGAGTAATCAACAGTGTGAAAGATTGCAGAGAGGTCAAGAAGGATCAAGATTGACAAAAACTCATTAGATTTGGTAGTTATCTTTGGTATCTTTATAGACAACAATTTTAGTTAACTAAACTAAAATTAAGACTTAAGAAGGATTAGATTAGAGTGTGAGGAGACATGGAGGTACTAATGGCAAATGACTTTTCCAAAGTAGTTAGCCACAAAAAGGAGAGAATATAAAGGAAAATAGTGGGGATGGTCAGATCAAGTGACAGTTATTTACAAATAGAGGAAACAGATATGTTGGTAGGCAAAAAAGAAAATGGCCAGTAGACAGAGAAAGATGGAAGATTAAGAGTATGGAAGATAACCAGTGCAGATATATTAGCCTAGGAAAGAAATGAGGATTGTAAGGATTCAAGGTCATTGTGAGGACAAATGTGCTGGAGAGGATTGAAAAGGGTCAAAGGTGAATATTGAGATATCTATCTTGGCATTTCAGAAGGACCATCTCTTTAGGTGAGAAGGGAGAAGATAAAGGGGAAGACATCTGAGTGAAGTAAGGTGAGGAGGAAGAAAAAAGATATTACTGAATGGTCTCAATTTTTTAATTATGGGGCAAGATGCTCAGCTAAGAGAGTGTGGTGGGGGAAGTAGATAGGATACCATGGTAAATTTAAGAAAAAATGAAAACACTTAGTATAACTTCTTTGGTGGATGGGGTAGTAAAACATTTAAGGAAGTGTGAAAGGACTATTGTGCCTTAGTTGAAAGTTATATAACAAATTTGCAGTGGTTCATTTCATGATTTTCTCTAGCTTAATTTAGTAGTAGCAGAGGCAGAGGATGGTTGGTGTTTGGCAATACATGATTGTTGATAGGATAAAGAAACAAGGAGCTTGAGTTTTGAGGGAAGTGTAGACTTGAATACATTTACTAAGGGATAGAGTTAGGGAAACAAGAGTGGTCAATACTAGACTGATTATTTAGGAAGAAACAATTGTGCAGGGATTGGTAGTATTATAAGGAAAAAGAGCAGGATTTTAAATAATAAGGAAGATGGGACCATAGAATGATAAAAGATTATGATTATATAACATAATTTTGGAGTTCATGAACATGGGAGTAGAGTATGCTTAGGTATGGCAAGACCATCTCAGTGGAATTGAGTGGAGAAGTGAAACATGTTATGGGAAAAGAATAGAACAAGAAACTTTCAAATTAAGAGTGCTAGATATATTATCAATATATGAGCTGGAGACCTTTAGTATGAGGACTAGATATTAATAATTTTAAACCTTCATTTTACTAATGAGAAAATTGAAATGCATAGGAATTAAGCAATTTGATCAAAACTATTTAGATATTATGTGGCAGAGGTGGATTTTGAACCCAGGACTTCTGACTACAGGTGCACATTCTTTCCAGATTTCACATAGTTTCCTATGATTTTCAAATAAAATTCAAATGCTTCAGAATGTTATTTGATGTCCTTAATGTCTTGGTTCCATGCTACCTTTCTAATTATAATTCAAAGAACTCAATTCCAATGTTCCAGCTGACCTAGTCCACTAAACACCATCACAAAAACATATAATTTAAAGCTCAAATGGACCTTAAAAATCATCTTCTATAAAGTCATACATATATATATATATATATATAGATAAAAAGGAAACTTCTAGATTTATAACTTTTTTTCCATATGTCCCTTTCTCTCCTCTGCAACTGTTCTTGGGCCCTCATCACCTCAAGGCTTGACTATTTTTATATCTTGTTGCCTGGCATCCCTGTCTCAAGTCTTTTTCTACTCCAGTCCATTCTCCACTCAGCCATCAAAGGGTTCTTCCTAAAATGTAAATCTGTTTATCTCATTCCACTGTCCCCTGTTTAATAAACTCTAGTGTTTCCTCTCCAGAATCAAATAGAAAATCCTCTGATTTTTTAACCCTTTTCATAACTGGGACTCTACTTTCTTTCCAATTTTCTTATACCTAACTCCTCTCCATGTAATCTGTGATCCAATAAAACTGCTTTTCTTGCTAATTCTTGAACAAGAAACTTCTTCAATTCTGCATATTTTTACTGATTGTCCCACTATACCTGAAATTCTTTCCCTTCTCATCTCCTTAGTCTCATTTCCTTGACTTCCTTCAAGTCAATTAAAATCTATCCTTCTACAAGATTTCTTGCACACTTTCTTAAATTTTCCTCTGAACCTTCCCTCTGGAAATGACTCCTAATTTATTCCATTAATATATTATTCCTATGTTGTTTTTGCCTAATGTCTCCTTCATTAATATGTGACAGCTGAGAGCAAGGACTATCTTTTCCATTTCCTGGTATCTTTCATACTTATACCAGTGCCTAGTAAAAAATAGATGTTCCCTTGACTTGGCTTTAAATCAAGACTTAAAGAAGACTGGCTACTTGCCCATTGTCACACACAAGGAACCGAGGTGGGATTGGAACCTAAGATTTTGACTCTATAATTTCCTTTTCTAAATGATTACATACATCGAATATATGATAACCTAGAATCTATTTAAAAAAGAAAAGCCCCTATTATCTGTGGTCTTCATACCTTTGCTTGAGCTGTTAAACTTTTCTAGAGTGCTGTCCTTCCCTTCTGTATTTATTTGATTTTCATCAATTTTTTAAAGTCCAATCCAAATACCACTTCTCTATGTATGCATATCCCTTTCCTTACTTGAAGTCACAAAGTACTTTCCTTTGCACTCTCTAATATACTTTTTCTATAACAGTATATAAGACAGTTCTTCATGTGAGTGGCTTGTACGCAGGTAGACTATAAGCCCATAAGGGTAGAAATAATTGCTTCGTGTTTTCCTTAGTGCTTTATGATTTGTCCATGTGGGAACTAGTTCCAACTATAAACTTGTTGGATAAGCCTGAGAGAATTACATGAAGCATTGAGAGATTAAGGGATTTGCTTATGGTCACCCAGCTAGTTAGGTGAGATTTGAACTAGGTCTTCATGATTCTAAGATTTCCCAACTATGTTACACAGTTTCTCTTGCTTGGCACTTATTGAATGCCTAATGTTTATTCAATTATATAAGCAGAATAATATTACAACATATAGAACTGGGAAGAAACTCAGATCATCTTATACAACCCTGTCAGTGATAAAACTGAATCAGGAAAATTCATTGACTATTGAATCCTGAATATTGTCTAAAGGAATTAACAAATGTGCTAGATGTGTGTACAGTCTTTCAGATAGTCATGGGAAAGTAATGGGGCTTTTCCTCTTTATCTGCTCAGTAGTAAATCTCTATCATTGCCTTCCCCCTTTTTAGAAAAGGATTAAGATACTATTCTCCATAAGAAATGAGGCTTAACATTTCCTCTAGCCTGTGCTTAAGGGAAAATACCCATTTACTAAAGGAACTGAGTATAGGTTAATTATGATGTTGAAAAATATTTCAGCCCAGAGCAGTTGTCTGAACTATGATGTGCTGTGAAAATAACACCAGAACAAATCTAAGTCAGTGGAAGTGAATTATTACCCTATCAGAAGAGATTTAATATGATCCCATGAGTTCTTGCAGCTATTGTTCATTGTTATTAACAATGGTTAATAAGGGAACTCCTTACTGTAGCAGTAAAATTAGTAATGAGTCTTATCAATTTAGGGTTGGTACAAATCCTAAAAAGGGTTTATTGCACACCTGTACTCTAGCCTTTGTCCTATTTGTTAATGCAAGTTTAATTGGCACTTTTTGTAAGAGAAATATAGTTAGCATTAGAGATTGTTTGAACTTTAACATTAGGTGGATGATTCAGCCACTTATTTAAATAGAGGAAATTCACTTTTTTACATATCTGGTATAAATTACAACAAAAATCAGTCCAAAATGAATCAAGATACTTTGTAATTGAGTACTGAGTATAGACTAAAAAGCACCACGGGACCAGTTAGTTTTCCTTTGGAATGTAATCCCAAACATGATAACACTAATCCTAACCCAACACCAGGCCTGACCATAAGTCACCAAGTTTGAAAGAAACATCCATCTGATTACTTGAAAAGCAGCTCATCCATGTACCTTATGAGGATGGATAATATTCTATCATGTGAAGGGCCTATGCTAATTCTTTATGCCACTATTTCCTCTGTACAATCTGAGCTTCTAATATTTAAAATGGTTTATTAAATGAAAGAGAAAGTGTGATCATGCCTCATGATTTTTCTTTTTTCTTTTTAGTTTTTTCCCATTTATTTATTCTTAAATAATTTTATTTAATTTATTTATTCTTAAATAATGTTTTTATACATTACTAAAATATTCTTGTTTAAGAGTAAACATAATACCCCCTCCCCCCTAAAAATATAGACCTGCATGAGTGATAAAGTAAAGGGGATAGAAAAAAATTAAATTATTATTATTATTAATAATAATAATAATAATAAGTATGGCCAGGTGGTGCAGTGGATGAAGCACTGGCCCTGGAGCCAGGAGCACCGGAGCCCAAATCTGGCCCCAGGCACCCATTATTCACCCAGCTGTGTGACCCTGTGCAAGCCACCCCAAACCCATTGCCCTGCAAAAACCAAGAAAAAAAAGACCCAAAATAAAAATAAAATAGCAAAAATAATAATAATAGTAGGGGTGGCTGGATGGTGGACAGAGCACTGGCCCTTGGGGCAGGAACATCCGTGTCCAAATCCGGTCTCAGACACCCAACAATCACCCAGCTGTGTAGCCCCAGGCAGGTCGCCCAGCCCCATTTACCCTCTAACCCCCAATAATAATAATAATAATAATAATAATAATGATGATGATGATGATGATGATGATGATGATGCTTCAGTCTGTGTTCCAATACCATCAGCTCTGTCTCAGGTGTATCACATTCTTTATGATAAGTCCAGCATAAAAGTTACTTCCATATTTTTCCACCATTGCCATTGCTGACCGTGACTCCCTCCATTCGTACTTCTCCACTACCATGTACTATATTTTCTCTCTCCTTTCACTCTGTCTCTGTGGTAGGGTTGCTGAGTGGCCCAGCAGACAGATCCCTGGCCCTGGGGCCAAGAGGTTCAAGCCCACATACCATCGCTTAGGTCCAGCATCCACCCGGCCATATGCTCCTGGAGAGGCCATCCAATCCCAGCCCCTTGCAAGAAGTAAAAAAGAAAATGTGTTATATCTGACCACTCTTCCCCCATGGTCCATCCTTTCCTCCATCACTCACATCCCCTACCTTCCCCCCATCCCTCTTATCTTGTTCTTATTCCAGATGTCTATACCCCATTGAGTTATATGCTGTTTCCTCTCCTAGCCACCTCTGATGAAAGCGAAGATTCCCTCATTCCCCCTTGCCTTCCCCCCTTCCATATTATTGCAATAGCTCATTGTAATAATGAATAATCTTATTATATGAAATATATTAACCTATTCCTCCTCTTCTTTTTCTTTCTCCTATTACGTTTCCCTTTTATTTATTGACTCCATTTTACACCACAATATATCTTCAAATTCAGCTTTCTCCTGTGCTTCATCTATAAAAAGCTCCTCTTACCTGCTCTATTAAATGAGAAGGTTCATATGAGTATTATCAGTATCATTTTTCTATAAAAGAATACATGTACTTCATCATCATTATGTCCCTCACATTTTTCCCTTCTCCTCCAATCTCTATGCTTCACCCGAGTCCTGTATCTGAAGATCAAACCTTCTGTTCAGCTCTGGCCATTCCAACAGGAACATTTGAAATACCCCTGGTTCATTGAAAGTTCATCTTTTTCCCTGGAAGAGGATGTTCAGATTTTTTTGGTAGTTGATTCTCAGTTGCATTCTAAGCTCTTTTGCCTATCGGAATATTATATTCCAAGCCTTATGAGCCCTTAATGTAGTTGCTGCTAAGTCCTGTGTGATCCGGATTGCAGCTCCACGATATTTGAATTGTGTCCTTCTGGCTGCTTGTAATATTTTCTCTTTGACTTGGGAGTTCTGGAACTTCGTTATAATATTCTTAGGGGTTGTTTTTTTGGGATCTCTTTCTCGGGAGGATCAGTGGATTCTCTCCATTTCTATTTTGCCCTCTGCTTCTAGAATATCAGGGCAATTTTCCTGTAGTAATCCTTTGAAAATGATGTCAAGGCTCTTTTCCTGGTCATGAATTTCAGGTATTCCAATAATTTTTAAATTATCTTTCCTGAATGTGTTTTCCAGATCAGTTGTTTTTTCAATGAGATGTTTCATATTTTCTTCTAATTTTTCATTCTTTTGGTTTTGAGGCATTGTGTCATGATTTCTTGTAAAATCAGCAACTTTACTCACTTCCATTCTTTGTCTGAAGGATTTGTTTTCCTCAGAGAGCCTTCTTATCTCTTTTTTCTATCTGGCCAATTCCACTTTTTAAACCATTCTTCTCCTCAATAACTTCTTGAACTGTTTAATCCATTTGACCTGTACTGGTTTTTAACATGTTATTTTCTTCAGCATTTTTTGGATCTCCTTGACTAAGCTGCTGACTTCATTTTCATGTTTGTATGCATCTCTCTCATTTCTTTTCCCAATTTTTCTTCTATCTCCCTCACTTTATTTTCAGTATTTTTTGTTCTTGGTCATGGCCTGAGCCCAAATTTCTGTTTTTCCTGGAGTCTTTAGATGCAGGAACTTGTATTTCCCCATCTTCAGATTGAATGTTTTGATCCTTCTTGGGATCACAGGCAAAGTATTTCTCAGTGGTGTTCCTCTTTTTTCTCTGCTTCCTCATTTCTCCATCCTGTGCCTGGTTTTGGGTGCTTCCTGAGATTTTGAATATTATTGGGTCACCCCCCACAAGGATCTCCGTGTGTGAGGCTCTGTCATCCCTCTTGGTCTGTGAATGACCATAAGCTCACCCATCTGCCACAGTGATGATATAGGGGGACCTAGCTGTTCTATGGGAGGCCTAGACTATGATCTGAATGTGGTCAGAACCTCAGAGTCCTGTTCCAGGGACAGAGGACAGAGCTCAGCAGTTTCTCTTCACTCCCCTCCCTAGGCTCAGCACTCATGCTGGGGGGGGGGGGCTGCTTATTGTCTCTGCCTGCTTCCGGTTTCTGGATCTGGGCTGCCATGGCCACACTGCTTGCTGTGTGCCTTGAGGCTGGGCTTCACATGCTTGCTCTGGCAGAGGTACCCCCGATGATTCCCCAAGTTGTGCTTGGTGCTCCCTGGGGTGTAAATCAGGAAACTGCCCTCACTGCTGTGAGCCGTAGCTCCCAGTGCCCTGGGGGTGCCTCCAGGAGGCTGAAGTTCCTTCTCTCTGGTGGGCCACCCTTCCAATCCCTTGGAGCGAAGCCTTTACGTTCTTTTCCAGGTTACCTTGGTTTGGAGAACTGCCTCACTGCATCCCTCTGTGGATTCTGTCTCTCGAAAATTTAGAGTCGTTAGTTTATAAATTATGAGTGAGAGCACCTAAGAGACTGTCCCTCCTGTCTCCATCTTGGCTACACCCCCCCCATGATTTTTCAATGTCAGACTCTTTCAACTGACAACCACGTTTTGGCATGCAATAATTAATCTGAAAATATAAATGTCTGTAATGCTTCTGACCCCTCACAAATAGTCCCCTAGGAAAGTAATCCAGCTTTGAGGTATTGTCTGGGTTAGTAACAACCCCAAAGCAAACAATCAACTCCAAAACCTAATAATCCAGTCCCCTATCAATGTAGTTACAGATAAACAAGAGATACATTTTTTCAGAAGAAAACATAGCTAATAGAATAGTATGGCAAATAAAGTAAGAAAGAAAAGCATCCTTTCCTGAACATATATATCCTTTCCTGATATATACTCTCCTCTAGGTTAGCATAAAATAACATGAGAGGGTATCCACAGAAAGAATATGCGTGACCAGGAAATGCATATGGAAGGAACTCAAATAGAATGAAATATATATTAATGGACACATATCAAGAACTTCATTGTCAGGGCAAATATGTTGGAGAAACATATATGGGGACATCTGATGCCACAAAACTGCCAGTGCCTTTGGTAATATTATCATAACATTCTCTAGTGGATATGTTTTCCTTGTTCTCCATCACATCGTCTGTTTTTATATCCACTGTTCTCATGGTTACCAGTTTGCTCTCTATTACCTCCTTCAGGTTTCTGCAATTTAAACTCTTCAAACTGATCTGTGGTTCTCTACTAAAATTGGATGAGGAATAATGGCTAGAAAGCCTTTTCATGACAAAGAGAATTACAGCTCTTTTAGTTCAGCATACATAAGAATCACTTCATCTAACAATGTAGTCAGCAAAATCCAGCAGAATGTGCTAGGCTAATGTTCAATATATCACTGACCTCCTTTCTCCTAAAAGTCTAGCTAAAAGTCCTTGATCCAAGGAATTAGCTAACAGGAAGTTATAGAATTCTGTCTAACTCCTGCTAACCCCTGAATATGAGTCTGTTCCTCCAAAAACAATTTTGGAGACTCCATACCCCAAAGCAAACAAACAAAAAGACTTAAGTGAGACATATGGAGTAATTTCTTTAATACTGCTGTGCTTATTTTACCCAGCTGTTAATTCTCAGCTCATAATTTTCTTGTATCACTCTCATTCCATTTTTTCCTCTATCACATTTATCTTTGTTTAATGCTTCTAAAAATGCTTATCAGATTTGTGTCCAATTAACAGTTTTCTTTGAATCTTTGTTTATATCTATTTTCTCTTTATCTTCTTTGGAGTTTATTTCTTGGTGTTCCCTGACATTGTAGTGGGTTTTTAAGGTCAAATTCATTTGTTGTTGTTGTTTATTTTGTTTTGTTTTTTCTCATTTTTAGCATATTTCTTGAATTTGTACTTCATATTAAAATTGATTTCTGCTCACCTGGTGCGGATCAGGGGGAGAGGCTCTGTCCCAAAATTCAAATTACTATTTTCTGAGATAATTCTGGGAATCTGCAAGTTCTCTGTGCTCCTAAGGTACTACAATCTTGGGAAAGGTGCAGTCACTGCTCTCCTGGTCTGTGTTCTGATCTTTACCTAGAAAAGACCCCTGCTCCCCTTTAGTAACTTCTAGAATTTCTCAGTCCTGGGATGGTGAACAAGTTCCCTGATCTTCTGTAATTGCATGTGTTGGTGTTCTCTCTCTGCCTTAAAACTGTGACTGACCAGGGCCTCTGTTCTCTTGTGCCCAACTGTAGACACTCTTCTCTGCCCTGGAACTGCAACCCAGAATTGCCAAACAGTGCCAATCCCTGTGCTCAGTGCCTGTGTTGAGAGTTCCTGAGCTCTTCTGGTTCCTCTTAAATCTTTTTTATTGTTCTTTAGAAGCAGAAACTGAATATATATATATATATGTATATATATATATACATATATATATATATTATATGTATATGTATGTCAGTTGATTTATTCTATAAAAAATAAAGCAATCATTAAAAGAATCTAATGTAATTTATCTGAAGACCTTGCAATCTCTAGAGGAAAAGTGGTTTAAAGTCATGAGACAGTAGTTAGTTTAAATACAAGTTGAACAGGATGGAACTGTGACCCTGAATATATCAGTGCTTTATCTTATTTCTTGCTGAATTGCAGAACTACATGGTGGTATTGAGTGTTGAATGAAATAAAAGAATTGAAGAAGGGGAGAAGGGATGATGACATCTCCAGTCTGAGGTTTTTCAAAACTTTTGAGGTCAGAAGGAGATGGCCAACTCCAGGAGCATTCAGGCTATTCTTCAGTAGTTAAAAATGTACCATCAGAGTTAAAACAAAAGCCTACTGAGGCTTGGACTGGGACCTATTTTTGATCAATCAATTCTTTGTCTCATTTCTTACCTAGCCTTAAACACTGAATAGACATTACCTCAATCAAACAAGAACTACTAAAGACCTTAGCTCCAAGGTCTCCTCCTGCATCCAAGGAATCTCCTGATCTATATCTTGCCACTGGATCCAGATGGCTTCAGAGCCATCAGTTGTATTCATGACATTATTTCCTTAATGTCACTCTTCTCTTGGAGAATGAAGGACAAAAATAACAATAGCAAGACCCAAGACAAGCTTCTCTAAATGCAGTTGTTTTAAAACCACAATATTTTGATTTGCTTTGGATAAGTATTATATAATTAAATTAAAATATGACCTTACTTGGAAGAATTTCAGTAGTATGTCCAAGGGACTCCCCTATCACAAATAAAAGATTTATGTTAGAGTCCTCCCTTTGATTAAGAATTCTCACTCATCATCTTCTTGGGCTTTGCCATGGGATGCAAAATAAGCTAATTAGTTTCACCACATCTAAAACAAAGTTTATGGATGCTTGACTCATAGTCTGGAAGACCAAGGCCTCTATGAAATTCCTATTTAATATTATTTTCCTTTCCCCTTGCTACCAGCATTCTTTTCTATTTCTCCAATTTTTGGAATGGCATGTCTATTAATCTTATTAAACATTGAGATTCCACTTTTGCCCTGATCACCAATTCACAAAAAGATTCTATGATCCTCTCAAACTTTTACACAGCTCTCAGTCTCTAAAACTTTTCTTTTTTTAACCATTGGTAAAGGGATCTATAAAAGAAGACTTTTCTTTACCAATGCAAACACAGCATCTATTTTGCAATTTAAAATCTTAGGGATTTTCAGAGGGAATGAGAAGAAGTTATGTGACTTTTTAAAAAAAGATGAAATAATTAATTTTCACATTACTGTAATAGTTTTGCTGTAAAAATAAACATAATCCCCCCTCCTCCCACAAAGATAGAGAAATCTCAAGAAAAATAAAGTGAGAGAAAAAAATGCACTTCATTTTGTGTTTAGTTACCATCAGCTTTGTCTCTGGGATGGATCACATTCTTTATCATAAGTCCATTAGAGAAGTTATCAATATTTTTTCCCACAGTTGATATTGCTAGCCTGTATTTTCCTCTATCTTTTTCCTTCCAATCCCCATTTATTCTGTTCTCTCTTTCCTTTCACTATGTTCCTCCTCAAAAGTGTGTTGTATCTGATTACGCTTTCCTGTGATCTCTCTCTTCTATCCCCTCCTTCCCCTCCCTCTGTTAACTTTCTCCCATCCCTTTCCTCCTCTTTTTCGTTAGGTAGGGTAAGGTAGATTTTTATACCCTACTGAATGTATATGTTATTTCCTCTCTGAGCCACTCATCCCCCCCATCTTTCCCTCTTCCACTCCATTGCAAAAACTTTTTATTGACTCTTTTAAATAAAATATCAGACCATCCTCCCTCTCCTTTCCCTTTCTCCCAGTACATTCCTTTCTAATTCATTAATTCCATCTTTATAACATTTTATACCTTCACATTCAGCTCCCTCCTGTGCCTTGTCTGTATATGCTCTTTCAAACTGCTCTAATAAATGAAATGGTTCATTTGAGTTATCAGTATCATCTTCTAATGCAGGAATACAAGAAGTTCAATATAATTAAATCCCTCATAATTTGCCTTTCCCATTCACCCTCTCTATGCTTCCCCTGAGTCCTGTAATCAAAGATCATACTTTCTGTTCAGTTCTGGTCATTTCAAAAAGAAGTTTGAGACTCCCCTATTTCATTGAATGTCTATCTTTTCCCCATGAAAGAGCATGTTCACTTTTGCTGGGTAGTTGATTCCTGGTTGTAATCCAAGATCTTCTGCCCTCTGAAACATAATATTCCAAGCCCTATGAGTCCTTAAGGTAGATATTGCTAAATCCTGTGCAATTCTGACTGTATCTCCATGATATTTGAATTGTTCATTCTTGATGCTTATAATATTTTCCTCTTTGACTTGAGAGCTCTGAAATTTAGCTATAATATTTCTGGGAGTTTTATTTTGGGATTACTTGCAGGAGGTAATCAGTGAATTATCTCAATTTCTATTTTACCCTCTGCTTCAAGGATTTCAGGGCAATTTTTCTGGAGAATTTCTTGAAATATAAAGCAGAAACTCTTTTCCTGGTCATAACTTTCAGGTAGCCCAATAATTTTTAAATTATCTATTTTCCAGGTCAGTTATTTTTCCAATGAGATGGGTCTTTTTATGATTTTGCAAGGCAAATGGGGTTAAATGACTTGCCCAAGGCCACACAGCTAGGAAATTATTGTCTAAGGCTGGATTTGAACTCAGGTATTCCTGACTCCAGGGCCAGTGCTCTATCAACAGCACCACCTAGCCACCCCTCCAATGAGATGTTTCATATTTTCTTCTAGGTTTTCATTCTTTTTGTTTTGCTTTATTATTTATTGATTTCTTACAAAGTCATGAGGTTCCCTTAGTTCCATTCTACATTTGAATTAGTTGTTTTCTTCAAAGAACTTTTTTTTAACCTCCTTTCCTATCTGGCCAATTCTGCTTTTTTTAGGATCTTCTCCTCATTGATCTTTTGGACTTCTTTTTCTATTTTACCTAAACTTGTTTTTAACATGTTATTTTCTTCAGTATTTTTTTATATTTCTATCACCAAGTTGTTGACTTGGTTGTCTTGACTTACCTTCATTGCTCTCATATCTCTTCCCAATTTTTCCTCTACCTTACTTGTTTTTCAAAGTCTCTTTTGAGCTCTTCTATTGCCTTAGCCCATTTCCTATTTCACTTGGAGGCTTTGGTTATAGAAGCTTTGATCTTGTCATCTTCTGAGTGTGAATTTGATCCTACATGGGGCCAAAGCAATTGTCTATGATCACATTCTTTTTCCTTCTGTTGTTTGATCATTTCCCCAGCCTATGACCTGATTTTAACATACTTTCTCAAACTTTGAGGGGTTTTGCAACACTCCCCAAGGGATCTCAATCCCTTAAAGTTCTTATGAGAAGCTCTGACTACTCTCCTGACTGTGCTCTGGTTTGTGTGTGATCACAAGCACTCCCCTCTGCCCTGGAGCTGCCATGGCAGTATAGGACCCTAGTCTGTGATCTGTATCTCAGTGTGGGCAAAGCAACAGAGTCCTGTCTCAGGGTTAGTGGAGAGGCCTCTGCAGTCTTCTCTGACCCCCATACAATCTGAAGGCTGAGTATGCTTGTTCTGATGTGGCCGTTTTCCTGCTAACCTTCCAAGTTGTTCTTGGCAATCTCTGGGTTGAAAGGTTTGAACACCAGCCCCACTGCCATGGACCCAAGCACCCCCAGGGATCCAGCCACCCCAAGAGCTATTGCTAAAAGACTGGAGCTAGTTTGTTCTGGAGGGGTGACTGGAAATGTGCTGCAGCCCTTTACAACTCTTCCTATAGATCTTCCAAATTGTCTTGGATCAGAAAATTGGATCATTCAGTTTTTCTGTGAGTTCTGCCACTCTAGAATGTGGTTAGAGTCAAAATTTTAAGGCATATGGAGTAATGGGGGGAGGGGAGGGGAGAGCTTCTGGGAATTCCTGCTTCCCTTCCACCATCTTGCCTCAATCCCCAATTCTGTGACTTATTGATGCATGTCAGAAGTAAGGCTTAAATCCACATCTTCTTGACTGGGAGGCTGATGGCATGGAGACCAGCTTTCTTTGTACTGCTACTCCACATTGTTTCTTTAAACAATTCATTTCCTTTTTCCAGAAAATCTATATAGTAAACACTACACATTGTGTTCTAAGTTGTCCATTTTTTCCTTGCTTCCTTGTAGTTTTTCTTTTGTTCTCTGGTATGCACTTTTTACTTTATTTTTCTCCCCTTCCCTCCCCTATCCTCTCAGAAAACTATACATAAGCATATACATACATTTATACACATATACACAATGCATAGATACATATATATATATATAAACATGCATATGCTCACATATTTACATGTATATATGCATACATACAAAAATATACAAACTTAGATATCTATAATCATAGACGTATATATACAAATACATTCATAGGCATATATGCAAAACTGTACTATGTTTATTTCCACTTATCCTGTTTCTCTGAAGGAGGATAACATCTTACTTCATAGGCTACCTTAATCTTCTCCTGCTCATATGCCTAACTCCCTACACAGTCTGGGAGGTGAAAATTTCTGTGACTGAGACCATGGCTACCTTCTAAACCAGCTGTCCCTAGGGATTGCTGCTTGTTTCTTTGGAATGAGTTTGGGGTTATTTACCTTTCACTGGAGCTGAATCTTCATCCTGGGATCTTTTCTGAATCTTCTCTGATTAGCCCAGGAGAATCACTGTTCTGCCCCAGTTCTTGTTTTTATTTTTGCCATTCTATGTTCACCCTGAAGTGAGATTTTTTTTAGGTTTTTTGCAAGGCAAATGGGGTTAAGTGGCTTGCCCAAGGCCACACAGCTAGGTAATTATTAAGTGTCTGAGTCTGGATTTGAACTCAGGTACTCCTGACTTCAGGGCCGGTGCTCTATCCACTTAACCACCTAGCTACCCCTTGAAGTGAGATTTTTATCTTGTTTGAGGACAAACTCTGGAGAGCTTGGAATTTTCTGATCTATGGCACCATCTTCCCAGGATCTTCTCTGAGTTCATTATTATCTTTCTTTTTTTTTTTAATTTATTTTCATCCATATGCACATGCATATTTTTAAGTTACAAAATTTCCTTCTACCCTCCCTTCTCACCCCCCTCCCCTCAGTGGTGAACAATTAGGTTAGCATTGTAAAGTGTTCATTAGATTCTGAAGGATTGTTTTTTTGTGTTTTGTTTGGTTTTTCTTCCTCATGTTGCCTTTTAAAAGAAAATAGTCCCAACAAAAGGTCTCTTTAATATATTAAATTAATGCTCTAGTGATCTAACCTAATCCTAAGTCTATTTACCCTACATGTATCTAAAATCTTACTAGAATCACAAATTGGAAATTTAATTCTTCAGAAATGGAGTTCTCTGCCCTATTAGCAAAAACTGCTAAATCATAGTCCCCAAAAGTCAAGATTCCTCTGACTGATTGAAAAATTTTTGATGGAGTTTTAAAGACCAAGATGCACTAACTAAAATAAATCAATCTCTTTCTCCCTTCTCTTTTCCTTCCCCCCCTCATTCTCCCACCCATCAGAAAATAGAAATTAAGAACAAAGAAAAATAGAAAGAGAAACCAGAATAGACTCTGGGTAAGAGTTTCCATGATCATTCACTTAGCCTAGTTCTCTTTACTTACCATTTGAAGAATAGTTGTCGACTATACCTGAAATAATCATTCGCCTAAACTGTTCTCCACATCTATTACTCATTCCAGAATGACTTAGTGAGGAAATAACTTCATTAGGTCTGTTGTATTATTGGTTTTTAATTTAAATTTTATTTTATTTTTCTAATTATATACAATGATAGCTTTTCAATATTTATCCATTTGCATATTTATGAGTTCCACAACATGGCAACTGGTGGTCCAGTGAAGAGGACACCAGTCCTAGATTCAAGAGGACCTGAGTTCAAATCCACTTAACACTTACTAGCTGTGTGATCTTGGGCAAGTCACTTAACCCTGGTTGCCTTGTATCTAGGGCCAACTTCAGTCATCTTGCTCTATATCTGGCAACTGGTCCCAGATAACTCCTAATCTTGTATGAGTTTCACATTTTTCTGTTACTCTCTCTTCCTTTCCTCCTCCCATGGCAGTGAACATTTTGGTAAACAACCCTTTTCACATATTTCCATATTAGCCATGTTGCGAAAGAGAAATTAGTATTAAGGGGAAAAACATGAGAAAGGAAGGAAAAACATAAAAGAAGTTTTTAAAAAGTGAACATAGTATATATTCTGGCTCCATGGTTTTTTCCTCTAGCTATGGATGCTATTGTCCAGAGCAGCTCTCTCATGCTGTCCTTGATCTATGAACTACTGAACTGATCTACATCCATTATAGTTGATCATGTCACATTGGTATTGTTAATGTGTCCAATGTTCTGTTCTCTTGGTTCTGTTCCCTTCATTCAACATCAGTTCATGTAATTCTTTCCATGCTTCTAAAAAAGAACTCTTGTATTGTTATGCACATTTATAGTATATTACAATGATGACTGCTGAGAATCTTTCCTGGAATGAAAGATCTAATTTTGTCATGGAAGATTTTATATAAGGAAATAAGCTGATTCTATAGGATATATCATCAATTTCATATCACCTCATATTTAATTTATTATAGGGAGGCCATTTGGGGCTGAATAAGATTGCTATATTCACAGTCAGAGGACTTAGATTCAAATTCTGGCTCTACCTGTATTACCTTTGACAAAATTCTTTTGTGTAAAAAAGTGTAAAAACAATTTTAACATTCATTTTAAAACTCTGGGTTCCAAATTCTTTTCCTTCTTCCTTCCCTATCTCTATCCCTATTGAGATATTCTATATAGGTTATACATACATATATATATATATATATATATATATATATATTTTATATATATATATAGTCATACAAAAAAGTTCCATAAAAGTCATGTTGTGAAAGAAAATATTGACCAAGGAAAAAAGAATATAAAACAAAAAATAAGTTTCAATTTAAATTCAGACACCACCAATTCTTTCTCTGGGAATGAATGCATTTTTCATAAGACCTTCAGAATTGTGTTGGATCATTGTATAGCTGAGAAAAATAGAGTCATTCACAGTTTATCATCTTACAATATTTTTTGTTACTTTATACACAGTACATTTCATTTTACAACAGTTAATGTAAATCATTCCAGGTTTTTCTTAGAGTGTTCTGCTCATTATTTCTGACAAAAGAATAATATTCCATCATAATGAGTTACTACAATATGTTCAGTCATTGTTCTATGGTCTGAGAAGCCTGGAAGCTGTGGCTTGTAGCCCCTGATTCAGTTGTTTCAAGGTCACCTCTTAGTTTGCTGGTGTGAGATCTGTATTGGCATGATCTGAGATGTACCACACTCCTCTCTCACTCTGATTCAACAAACCTTTCCTGTTGACCTTTTGTCTTGAACTGGAAAATTGTTTTGCTCCATCATTTTGTGGGATTTTCTACTCAAGAATTTTTTATTGATATTTTATTTTTCCAAATACATGTCGTAAATGTTTTTCAGCATTCATACATATGCATATATATAGTTTAAGTTACAAAATTTGCTTCCACCCTCCCTTCCAACCATCTCTCCCCAGCTGTGAACTGTCAGGTTAATATTATACATACACGTTTGTGTTAAACACGTTTATAGATTAGTCATTTTTGGTATGAGGAATTAGGATTAAGGGAAAGAAATGTGTAAGATGTATTTTTTAAAAAAGTGATTGCAGTGTTCATCAGATTCTGAAGGGTTTTTTTTTTTTGGTTTTTGCAAGGCATTGGGTTTAAGTGACTTGCCCAAATTCACATAGCTTGGTAATTATTAAGTGTCTGAGGCTGGATTTGAACTCAGGTCCTCCTGAGTGCTTTATCCACTACACCACCTAGCTGCCCAGTCTGAAGGATTTGTGTGTGTGTGTGTGTGTGTGTGTGTGTGTGTGTGTGTGTGTGTGTTTTGCTTTGTTTTATTTTGTTTTCCTTTTTCTGAATGGGGATGATATTGTCCATAGCTGGTCTAATACGGCTGTCCTAGCTCACTGAACTACTGAAATCAGCTGCATCCAACAGGCTTGCTCATCTCACAATGTTGTTATTAATGTGTACATTATTTTCTTGGCTCTACTCGCTTCACTAAGCATCAGATCCTGTAATTCATTCCATGTTTCTCTAGAGTCTGACCATTTATGGTTTCTTATAGAAAAATAGTATTCCATAATTTTCATATACCATGATGTGCTTAATCATTTCCCAATTGATGGGCATCCCCTCAATTTCCAATTCTTTGCCATTATAATAAGAGTTAAGAATATTTTGGAAAATGTAGGACTTTTTCATATTGGATAATTTCTTCAGGATATAGATTTAGAATTGGAATTGCTGGGTCAAAGGTTATGAATAGTTTTATTGCTCTTTGGGCATAGTTCCAAATTGCTCTCCAGAAATGTTGGATCCATTCACAACTCCACCAGCAATGCATCAATATGCCAATCTTCCCACAGTCCTCTTCATCATTGTTCATTTTTCCTTTATAACATGTTCGGTGTGAGGTAATATCACATTTTGTTTTAATTTGTATTTTTCTAATCAATAATGATTTGGAGATATTTTTTCATATGGTTATATATAGCTTTAATTTCTTCATTTGAAAACTGTCTATTCATACACTTTGATCATTTATCAATTGGGGAATGACTTGTAACCTTATAATTTTTGAAAAATATATTTATTTATTTTTGAATTTTACAATTTTCCCTCTAATCTCACTTTCCACCCCCACCCCCACAAAATGCAATCTGTTAGTCTTTACCTTGTTTCCATGCTATACAGTGATCTAATTTGAATTTGTTGAGAGAGAAATCATATCCTTAAGGAAAATAAAATATAAGAGATAGAAAAATTACATAATAAGATAAGTGGTTTCTTTAAATTAAAGGTAATAGTCTTTCATCTTTGTTCAAATTCCACAATTCTTTCTCTGGAAGTAGATGGCATTCTCCATTGCAGATACCCCAAAATTGTTCCTGATTGTTGCACTTGTGAAATGAGCAAGTCCATTAAGATTGATTATCAACCCCATATTTCTGTTATGGTGTACAATGTTCTTCTGGTTTTGCTCATCTCACTCAGCATCAGTTCATGCAGATCCCTCCAGGCTTCTCTGAATTCCCATCCCTCTTGGTTTCTAATAGAACAATAGTGTTCCATAATGTACATACATCACAATTTGTTCAGCCATTCCCCTATTGATGGACATTCACTCAGTTTCTAATTCTTTGCCACCACAGAGCTGCTATGAATATTTTTGTACAAGTGATGTTTTTACCTTTTGTAATGACCTCTTCAGGATATAGACCCAGTAGTGAGAGGTATTGCTGGATGAAAGGAAATGCACATTTTTATTGCCCTTTGGACATGATTCCAAATTGCTCTCTAGAAAAGTTGGATGAGTTCATAGCTCCAACAACACTGTATTAGTGTCCCAGATTTACCACATCCCTTCCAACATTGATCATTGTCCTTTCTAGCTGTTTTGACCAGTCTGAGAGGTGTGAGGTGGTACCTCAGAGATGGTTTAATTTGCATTTATCGAATAAGTAATGGTGTTGACTATTTTTCAGAAAATGCAACAACTCCAAATTGTACTATTGTTAACAACTCAAGTAATTTCAAATGCTCTCTCTCATTCTCTGCTGTTCGCACCTTCTGCAGAGGGAAGGGGGAAGGAGAAGGGAAATCTTCCATTTTGGAACTTCAAAACTCAAGCCTATATCTCAGATGGAATGCATGCTTCAATATGAAAAGGGCAAGACCCTCCCAAAAAAATTATTTTAGAAATCAAGGGACCCCCATGTCTTCTTCCTGGTTTGGGGAGGGGAGGTTGGTCAATAGGCTATTGCTTGGGAAGTTTTGTGGTCAATTAGTTAAGAAAAAGGAGAAGACTTTTTTCTGGGATTGGGAAATTCAGATTTCATCTTTTGAATGAAACCTGTGCTTATGGCTAATATTTTGGTGTGTTATGTGTGTATATGTGTATTTAATCATCAATAGGATGTTTTCACATCTCTCTACTGGCCTAGAGAGATGGAAAAATGTTTTTATATTTTGAGATTTTGGTGCTGGTCAGGGTGTTCAAAAATCTCACTTTGATAAGTTTGAACTACAAAAGAATTGTTTCTGTGTTTGTGTAAGTGTCTAAACTCCTGTGTGTGTGTTTGTGTGTGTGTGTAATTCAGATCTGAAGTAAGTAAAGTTAAATGTTATTCCTTTTAGTTTGAGTTTTGAATTTAATTGCTTAAAAAAGGTCTAATTTAAGTAATTAATAAAGTTGGGATCTGATACTATCTGCTTATACCATTTGAAAGTTTGTAAGTTGCAAAGTTTTTGAAATGATCTCAGCTGTGAGCTAAGGTTTTGATAACATAATATTGATTGACAACTGTATTCAACTTATGTTAATTGAGACTTTAAGGTTTAGTAAATGTAGACTTCCTGACCAGGCCTCCACCCTTTGCTCCTGCAAGGGGTGGCTGATGGGGCCTGGAGTGAGGTGCTGCACTGACCCCACCACCACCGGACACATTTCCACCAATTGGTCACAGTCAGGTTGCTTTGAAAAGAGGGAGGAAAAAAGGCCTGTACCTTGTGTTTAAAGAAAAAAGAAACTATCTGAACATAATTTAGTCATCTAAATTTTGTAATGTCTCGAGAATTTGTGTGTGTGTGTGTTAACAAAGAAAATATAATTGGGATAAATTTTATTTCAAGGAATTTGGGAATATTGAAACATAATTTAATGATTTCTTTTTGAGAAATATATTTGTACTGATTTGTTTTGATGTTAAATTGATATAATTGTCAAACAGTTACTTATGTTATATAATATTTGTCTCATCTAGTGTCACACTTTTATGGTAAGGGAAATAGCACAAATCATGATCCCCTTCAGGGCTAGATCCATGGATTCATGCATTCATTATGTAATTGAATTAAGGAATTTTGTTTCAAAAAAGGGGGGATATGTAAGGACTGTTGTGAGTATGAGTACTGCAAAATTTCATCACCTGAAGTTCTCTAGTGTTATTTACTGGTTGATTTGAGTGCCATGGGAGTGGGAGTGGAATAGAGACTGGAGAGGATATTTAAACACTTGTATTTGGTTTAATAAATGGAGAACTGGGAGATCTGGAGAACTTGGAGAACTTTCCATACTTGACTCCCACCCCTTTAATGTTTGCCTGGGTAAGGATAAACTAGCTGGCAGGAACATAACACATCTTGAGCAGTTAGTATAGTAGGAACATAACATTTTCTTATCTCTTTTAATGAGATCTAATTTTGCAGCTGCTTTCTCTGAGATAAGGATTGCTACCTCTGCTTTTTTTCACTTCAACTGAAGCAAAATGTATTTTGCTCCAACCTTTTACCTTTACTCTGTATGTATCTCTCTCATTCAAATGAGTTACCTATAAGCAGCATATTGTAGGATTCTGGTTTCTAATCTGGTCTGCCATTTGCTTATGTTTTATTGGAAAGTTTATCCCATTTGCATTCAGTTATTTCCTTGCATGCTATCTTCCCTTTGTTTATATTTTCCCCGTTTATCCCTTTATCCATATTTCCCAGTATTTTGTTTCTGAATATTACCACCTTCAATGTGTTTTCCCCCTTGTGTCCAGTCCTCCCCTTTATTTCCCCTTTCCATTTGCCCCTTCTTCCTTCTGTTAGTTCCTTTTTTCCTCCCACCTTACCCTTTTCCCTTTTAATACTTGAAAGGAAAGGTAAGTTTCTCAAATTAAATGAGTGTGTGTATGTTAACTTTAGGTCTTATTTGATGAGAATAAGATTCAGGTGATTCTAACCTCCTCCTTTCTTCCCCTCTATTGCAATATGTCCTTTGTACCTCTTTATGTAATGTGATATACCCAATTCAATCTCTTCCATCCTGCTGTCTCTTTACTGTCTCCCCTTTTTAAAGAATTATTGTTTTTTAAATTATCCTATCAGTCATTAAGTCATGAGTGTCCATCATATCTGGCTAAGTATATTCTCTCTAATAGAGTTATAATTCTTGAGTATTATGAGAATCTTTCTCCCACGTGGGGATATAGCCAGTTTCATCTTATTGGACAATTTCTTCCTTTACCCCTCCTTTTTTATCCTTTTTTTACATGTGTCTCTTGAGTCTCCAGTTTGTTGTCCAAATTTTCTATTTATCTCTGCTCTTTTCATAAGGAAGAGTTGGAAATCTCCTATTTAGTTATATACATCTTTTCCTCTGAAAGAGAAGGCTGTTTTGCCATAAACTATTTGCAGTAAACTATTCCTTGATCTCCTAGCTTACCTATAATAATGTTTTTATGTCTTTTTCTTCTCTAATTGCTGAAGCTCACATTTCTAATAAGATATTGACTAGTAGTGGTGATAGTGGGCATCCTTATTTCACCCCTGATCTTATTGGGAATTCCTCAACCCTGTCTCCATTGCATATAATGCTTGTTGAGGGTTTCAAATAGATACTGTTTGTTTTAAGGAACAATCCATTTATTCCTATGATCTCTAGTGTTTTGATTAGGAATGGGTGCTATATTTTGTCAAAAGCTTTTCTAGTATCTGTTGATATAACCATGTGATTTCTGATAGGTTTGTTATTGATATAAATAATTATACTGACAGCTTTCCTAATATTGAACCAAACCTGCTTTTCTGGGGTAAATCCTACTTGGTCATAATGTATTATCCTAGTGATAACTTGTTGTAGTCATTTTGCTAAGATTTTATGTAAGATTTTTGCTTCTATATTCATCAGGGAGATAGGTCAAGAGTTTTCTTTCCATTTTGAACTCTTACTGGTTTAGATATCAGCACCATATTGGTGTCATAGAAAGAGTTATACAGAGTTCTGTCTTCACCTACTTTTCCAAAGAATTTATATTGAATTGTAACCAGTTGTTCCTTAAATGTTTGATAGAATTTACTTGTGGATCCATCTGGCCCTGGAGATTTTTTCTTAGGCAATTCAGTAATGGCTTGTTGAATTTCTTTTTCTGAGATAGGGTTATTTAAGTATTTAATTTCCTCTTCATTTAACCTGGGCAAATTATATTTTTGTAAATATTCATACATTTCATTTAGATTGTCAAATTTATTGGCATAGAGTTGGGTGAAATAATTTCAAATTATTGCTTTAATTTCCTCCTCACTGGTGGTGAGCTCCCATTTCTCATTTATGATACTAGAAATTTGGTTTTCTTGTTTCTTTTTTTAACCAAATTGACCAGAGGTTATCAATTTTATTATTTTTTTCATAAAACTAGCTCTTGGTTTTATTTATTAGTTCAATAGTCTTGCTTTCTATTTTTATTAATTTCTCCTTCAATTTTTAGCATTTCTAATTTGGTATTTAATTGGTGGTTTTTAATTGTTCTTTCTCTACTTTTTTTAGTTACATATTTAGTTCATTGATTCACTTTTTCTCTAATTATTCATGTAAGCATTTAAAGATATAATATAGCCCCTGTTAGCTGCCTTGAGTGTATCCTATAGGTTTTGGTATGTTGTTTCATTGTTGTCATTAGCTAGGATAAAATAATTAATTCTTTCTATAATTTGTTGATTGATCCACTCATTCTTAAAAATGAGGTTATTCAGTTTCCAAGTAGTTCTGGGTCTACATTTCCCTGACCCAATATTGCATATGATTTTTTTTTCATTATGATCTGAGAAAGATGTATTCACTATTTCTGCCTTTCTGCAATTTATTGTTAGGTTTTTATGCCCTAGTACACGGTCAATTTTTCTATGAGTGCCATTTACTGCAGAGAAAAAGGTATTTTCCCCTTCTATCCCCATGCAATTTCCTCCATAAGTCTATCACGTCTATGTTTTCTAATAATCTATTCACCTCCTTAACTTCCTTCTTGTTTATTTTATGGCTAGATTTATCTATATCAGAGATTGGGACATTAAGGTCTTCCACTAGTAGAGTTTTGCTGTCTATGACTTCCTGTAACTCCTTTCTCCTCTAAAAATTTGGATGCTATAACATTGGGTGTATACATATTTAGTATTTAAATTACTTTATTGTCTATGGTACCTTTTTGGAAGATAGAGTTTCCTTCCTTATCTCTTTTAATGATATTTATTTTTTGCAGCTGCTTTTTTTCTGAGGTAAGTATTGCTATCCCTGCTTTTTTCACTTCAGCTGAAGCAAAATATATTTTGTTCCTACCTTTTACCTTTACTCTATAGATCTCTCTGCTTCAAATGAGTTTCTTGTAAACAGCAAACTGTAGTATTCTGATTTTTAATTCACTTTTCTATTCACTTAACTTTCAAGGGAGATTTCAGCCCATTCATATTCAAAGTTATAATTATTAGTTCTTTATTGCCCTCTATGTTATCTTTCCTCTGTTTGTATTTTTACCCTTTTTCCCCCTTTATTCATATTCCCCGGGATTTTTTTCTGAATACCTTTGCCTTCAGTGTGTTTGCCCTCTTTTATTCAACCCCCTCCCCTTTCCCTTTGCCCCTTATTCATTCCCTTCATTCTGTTTGTTCTCCCTTTCATCCCCCTCCCCTTTTCTGCTTTTAACACTTTAAAGTTAACCTAAGTTTCTTAACTTAACTGTGTGTATGTTAATTTTAAGCCAATCTGATGTGAGTAAGGTTCAGGTGGTTCCCACCTCCTCCCTTCTTCCCCTCTATTGCAATAGGCCATTTGTACCTTTTAATGTAATGAGATTTACCCCATTCAGTCTCCTCCACCCTTCCATCTCTTTATTGTCCCCCTTTTTAAGGAGGTATTGTTTTTAAATCATTCTATCTGTGTCACAGTAAGGTCATGTGTGTCCATCACTTCTGACTAAGTATATTCTCTCTATTAGAATTACAATTATTGAGAATTATTAGTCTTTCTCCCAGGTAAGGATATAGCCAATTTCATCTTATTTGATAGCAGTTTCTCGAATAAGCCATGAATGTCCATCACTTCTGGCTAAATAAAGTCTCTCTAATAGAGTTACAATTCTCAAGAGTTATTAAATTCTTTCTCCCAGGTAGAGATATAGCCAGTTTCATCTTCTTTGATAACAATTTTTTTTCTTTCCTACCCACCCCCTTTTTATTTATTTTACCTTTTCATGTGTCTCTTTAGTGTCCTGTTTGAAGTACAAATTTTCTATTAACCTCTTCATCCGGAAAAGTTGCAAGTCACCTATTTAATTAAATGTCCATCTTTTCCCCTATCAGCTTTGGCTGATAGTGGATTCCTGCCTGCATTCCAAACTCCCTTGCTTTTTGTAACATCTCATTCTAGGTCCTTCTGTCCCTTAATATTGACATGAACTCCTGTGTAATCCTTGCTGTGGATCCTTGGTATCTAAATTGTTTCTTTCTGACTGCTTTCAGGATTTTCTCCTTTATCTGATAATTCTGGAATTTGGGTACTGTATTCTATAGTGTTTTTATTTTGGGATCCCTCTGTGGAGGGGTTCAATGTAATTCTTTTAATAAACCTCTAGTTCCATGATATCCAGGGCAGTTTTACATCATTAAATCCTGTATTGAATCTAGGCTTTTTTTCTCTTCAATGTTTTCAGGAAAATCCAATAATTTTTAGGTTATCTCTTCTTGATCTATTTTCGAGGTCAGTGGTTTTTGATAATGAAGTATTTTACATTTTCTTCTATTTTTTCAATTTTTTGGTTTTGTTTAACTGATTCTTGTTGTCTCATGAGGTCATTGGTTTCCACAAACTCCATTCTTTTTTAGGGAAGTATTTCCTTCATTTACCTTTTGCAACTTCTTTCCCTATTGGTCAATTATATTTTTATAAGAGTTTTTCATTTAGCCAATTGAGGTTTTGAGAGAATGATTTTCTTTTTGCATTTTTCCAATTGTATTTTCCAAGGATTTGTTTTTTTGTTGCAATGTGTTAATCTTCCTTTGGGTTTCTTTTCCCAAATTTTCCAATTGATTTTTAAATTCCTTCCTGATTTCCTCAAGGAAGTCTTTCTGTGCTGGAGACCAAATTATATTCTCCTCAGAGGTTCTACATCTCTCTGAGTTAGGATCTTTTCCTTCTAGGAATTTTTTTATGGACCCCCTCCCGCTGGCCTTTCTTCATTTTCCTAAAATCTTGTATTGATGGAGGGGCTGTTCACAGAGGTTTGGGTTGGGATCCCTAGAGGTTTTACTCACTGGGTTTAGTAGGTCTACATGGGCCAACCAGTAGGGTGTGCTAGAGGCTTTGCTCAGTGTAGTATTTACATCTGGCCAATAAGGGGTGCTAGAGGCTTTGCTCCCTGAGTGTTATATCTCCAACTAGTCAGTAGGGCATGCTAGAGGTTTTGGTCACTGAATGTAAGATCTCCTTCTGATCAGTAGGTATGTTAGAGACTGGAACTTAGTCTAGCTCTCACCCCGCTCCCACTAGCTGTCTGGGCTCGATGCTCAGCAAACCCATGATCCCCAAGGACAGACCTTGAGGTAGGTGTTGTTCTCCTAGCTTCTCTTTCTTGGCTTTGTTGATTGGATTTCATTAAGAGGTTTGCTTTATATTCCTTCATATATATGAGGGAAGATCAAGAGACCTTAGCAGAAGACCTGGCTTCTCTCTGCCATCTTGACTGGAAATCTACTTTCTAGTTTTTAATAGGAATAGGTATTATATTTTTAGCAAAGGATTTTTTAGCATTTCATATGATTTCTGTTGGTTTTGTTAGTGATATGTATAATTGTGTTGAATGTTTTCCTAAATTGAACCATCCCTGCCTACTTGGTATAAATCCTACCTGATCACAGTGTATTATCCTAGTAACAACTTGCTGTAATCTCATTGCTAACATTTCATTAAGATTTTTGCATTAATGTTCATCAGGGAAATTGATCTATAATTTTCTTTGTCTATTTTGATTATTCCTGGTTTATGTATCAGCACCATATTGGTGTCATAAAAAGAATTTGGTAGAACTTCCTGTTCTTCTATTTTTTAAATAGTTTATAAATAATAGGAATTAATTGCTCCTTAAATGTTTGATGGAATTCATTTGTAAATCCATCTGGACATGGAGACTTTTTCTTGGGCAGTTTATTGATGGTTTCTTCAATTTCTGTTTCTGAAATGGGGTTATTTAAATAATTTATTTCCTCCTCTGTTAATCTGGAAAGTTTTCATTTTTGTAAATATTCATCCATTTCCCTCAGGTTATCAAATTTATTGGCATACAGTTCAGCAAAGTAGTTGCGAATTATCTTTTCAATTTCCTCCTCATTGATGGTTAGTTGATCCTTTTCATGGTTAGTTGATCCTTTTCATTTTTGACACTAGTAATTTGGTTATCTTCTTTCTTTTTTTAAAATCAGATTATGCAAAATTTTATCTCTGTTATTGACTTTTTCATAAAACCACCTCTTGGTTTTATTTATTTGATAAATGGTTTTCTTGTTTTAAATTTTATTAATCTTTCCCTTGATTTTCAGAATTTCTAATTTCCTATTTAATTGATGATCTCTACTTTGTTCTTTTTCTAGCTTTTTTAGCTGCATACCCATTTCATTGATCTCCTCTTTCACTATTTTATTCATATAAGTATTTAAAGATAAGTTTCCCCTCAAAACTTCCTTGACTGCATCCCATCATTTTAGTATGATGTCTCATTATTATCATTTTCTTAGATATAATTATTGATAATTTCTATGATTTTTTGTTTGATCTACTCATTATTTAAAATTATTTAGTTTTCAGTTGACTTTTGGTTTATCTTTCTGTGACTCTTTATGATCTGTAATTTTTATTGCATCATGGTCTGAAAAGTATGTATTTATTAATTCATCCTCTCTACATTTCATTACAAAGATTTTAGCACTAGCACATTGTAATTTTTGATTTAGGTGCCATTAACTGCTGAGGAAAAAGGTGTATTCTTTTCCATCCCCATTAAGTTTTCTTCAGAGGTCTATCATATCTAAGTTTCTAAGATTTCATTCACCTTCCTAACTTCCTTGTTGTTTATTTTGTGACTAGATTTATCAAGTTCTGAGAGGGAAGTTGAGGTCCCCCATTATTAAAGTTTTGCTGTCTATGTCTCTTTTTAATTTACTCAGTTTTTCCTCTAGGAATTTGGATACTTTACCACTAGGTGCAAACATGTTTAATAATGATATAGCTTCATTGCCTAAGTAGATATAGCTTCCTCCCTTGTCCCTTTTAATGAGATTAAATTTTTGCTTTTTCTTTATCTTAGATCAGGATTGCTACTCCTTATTTTTTTTGGTTACTTTATCTGAGGCATAATATATTTTTCTTTATCCTTTTACCTATACCCTGTGTGTATCACTCTACTTCAAATGTGTTTCTTACAAACAACATATTATAGGATTCTGGTTTTTAATCCATTCTGTTATCCTCTTCCTTATTTATGGGACAAATCATCCCCTTCACATTTACAGTTAAAATTACTGCTAATTCTGTATTTCCCTCCATGCTCTCTTCCCCCATTTATATTTTTCTCTTTACTTTCCTCTTATTCCTCCTCACCAATGTTTTATTCACTTTCCCCTTCAACTTTCTTTTAAAATTAACTGTTTGTTTTCACTTATGCTTTCACTTTCCTTTTTATCAATCCCTTCTTCCCCTATCTTTCCCTTCCCTCAGCCCCACCCCCTTCTCTGTAGAGTAAGATAGATTTTTAAACCCAAGTGGGAACCTATTTCTTCCCTCTCTGGGCCAAATCTATTTAATAGAATTTATTCAGTGTTTATATCCTCCCTTCTTTCCCTCTAAAATTTTAAATCTTTGTGCCTCTTTACCTGGTGCTATTTATCTCTCAATTATTATTAATCAGGTATTATCAATCACAACTTCATTAAGCGATTGCTTGATATACTCAAATTATTATCAAGGCACATCACAGATTGATTGCTTGATTGCTTGGTTGTTTGATAAGCATCATAGACTCGAAGTTACTAAGTACCCTCCTTTCTTCTGTCTCATTAGAATTATTTTCAATGTCTTGAATTACATTAGTTTATAATCATTTTCTCCCTTATCTCTTTTTTCAATTAACCTTCAAGGATACAGAATTTTCATGAGCCAAAGTATCATCCAAAGCCAAATGATTTCATGAAGTATTTGTACCCCTCTCTCCAAGTATACTTTCTCCTATCCTCCCCCCCACTCCAAGATATTTAACCCTTTGTTAAGTAAAGTATGGATTAAATCCAACCATGTTTTAATTCTCTATATGAATCTCAACATGCTCTAAGTATAGGGAGGCTCTGAACTTAAGAACATTACAATTGATTGTAAGTAAAGGAAGACACTGATTTAGGACTATCCAGCTTATGATGCCCTCATCAGAGAAGGTCCTAAGCTTCCTGAGCACAGCAGAATTGAATTATATCAAAGAAAATTGAGACATTAAGTTTAGAGCAAACACCTTTGCTTTTCATCAGTGCTTTTTGTCTTAGTGATGTCATCTTAGACCTCTTCAACTGAGGAACAAGACCCAACCACCCATATTCTCTAAGTCCAATGTCTTCAATTATATTTGATCCTTTAATTATCCTAAGAGAAGTACAATACTCAAGATTTACAAGTGTTAAAACTTCCTTTTTAGGGTTGTATACAATTTGATGGTCTTGACTAATATTTATTTTGTTTTGTTTTTTCTTTCCCCTTTCCATTCACCATTTCATGCATCTCTTGAGTCATATATTTGAATATTTAGTTCACTGTTCAGCTCTAGTCTTTTTGTCAGGAAATTGTGGAAGTCTCCATTTTGTTGAACATCCATCTTTTCCCTGACAGTCTATGCTGAATTTTGTAAGGTAATAAATTCTTTCTTGTAATCCCAGATTCTTTGCCCTGCAGTATATGTTATTGCAGGTACTCCACAGTCCTTCAATGTTGAGACTGATAGGTCCTTGTGAGATTGATTTTGTTTTTTGTTATTTTGTATTTGAATTATTTCCTTTTCACAGCTTGCAGTATTTTCTCCTTTATTTGAGAGTTCTGGAATTTGCCTATAACAGCCCTCGGAGTACTCTTTCTGGAGGGGATGTTCAGATTTGAAAAGTTTCACAGATAATTTCCTGCATGATGTTTTCCAAGTTCATTTTTTGATATAGGCTTTCTGGAAGTTCAGTCATTCAGAAATTATCTCTCCTGGATCTATTTTACAGGTTGTTTGTTTTTCCTAAAAAGGTATTTTTTGTTTTTTTCAATATTTTCAGTCTTTTTATTTGTTTGATGGAATCTTGTTTTCTTATAGATTCATTGGTTTCTATTTATTCAATTCTAATTTTTAGGGTTTTATTTTCTTCAATTAACTTTTGAGTCTCATTTTCCAGTTGGTTATTTTCACTTTTAAAGCAGTTGATTTCTTCGGTCAATTTTTCACAATTTTTTTTTGCATGACTTTCATTTCTTTTTTCTATTTTTCTTCTTTCTCTCTTCTTTGGCTTTTACATTTTTTAACGCTCTTCTATGAGCTTTTGATTTGAGTCCAGTTCATAGACTCTTTTGAGAATTTCCTTGTGAGTAATTTTTCACTGATTTTTTCTTCTGACATGGCATTAGTATTATCTTTATCTGCAATAAATATATATTTAGTCTTCTATAGTGAGAACTCTTTTAGATTTTTTGCTCATCTTTGTTGTTTGAGCTCTGCTCCTATGATAGTGGAAGTATGGATCCAAACTTTTTATCCTGGGCTGGGGTCTGATCCCTGGCTTGTTGTTGACCAAGATATTCCCTATGCAGTCTAGGCCTTGCCTTTGCAGTGGTTTATTTCCAGGTTCTGTCTATGCAGTGGTTTTTTTCCCCAACCCAGGCCTGCCTTTTGCCCCAGTGTTCTCAGGGTTCAAACTTTGTTTAGAATTGGGACTTCCCTGCTGGTTTGCTATCTTGCTGCCAGGACTTATGCTATTGTCGATCTCTCAGGACTTGGACTGCATTGTGGCTTACAGACTGTCTCTCCTGCTTAGCTGGGCTTTAATTCCCTTATGAACGCAAAGAGACATACTTTCACTGAAGAGTCTCCATGATGTCTACCATTGAAACCTTCTTTGGATCTTTCCTCTTTCTTAGTGAGATCTGTAGCTTTATTGTTAATGCAGAGGTTTTTTTTTTTTTATCTTTGGTAGGGCAAAGCTCCAGGAGTAGTTTAGCTTCATGCTGCCATCTTGGCTATGTCCTGGAAGTCCCACTCTAGTACATGTTTAAAGTCATTATTTAGAGGTATTTAGAGGCATTTCTTTCACTCTAAAATGCAGTCTTTAAGTGGCTTAACACTATACACCTACAGTCCAATGATACCATGTTCAAACTACAGTCACAAAAATGATAAGAGCAGAGTCTGAGGAGTACACATGAACTTTCTGCCCTTAACCATCATTGGTCAGGGTCATACATTACAAATATTAGGGAAAATATGAGGGAATAACAAGAAATGCTACAAGCCTTCTCCATCTTTACCTAGCTATTAATTTTCACACTATTCCATCCTTCACTGTTGTGAATCACACAAAGGCTGATTGTACCACATGCCTTGCTCAAATGCTTCCTTTTATCTGAGTTAGATCCATATGGAGTATCTGGAACCAATCCCTGATTCATGCTTCTCCATCTGCTGAGCATCTTTGTCTTTCTCTCCAAATTATATGGGTGTGTGTAAACAAACATGCACACGCAAATATGCATGCATACACATTTTTGTAAAAAACATCATCATTCAACTTGCATGCACACATGACACATATATATGTGTTAACACAAACATGTGCATACATATACATTTATTGCTTTGTATATGTCTGTGTTTAAATCTATCTATTTATCTGTCTCTAATTTAGCTATCTATAATCTAGTCTTGAAGGCTCAAAATCTCATTGGGGGGGATATTTTCCTTTTTAAAGGAATTGTCTTTCATTTACAAAATGATTGAGTAAACATTGGTTTTTAATCTCAAGCAAATGCTATGTATCCTGTAGCTATTTCTTTCTTTTTTTTAATTCTCTATTTTGAAATTTATTTATTTATTTATTTATTTTTTATTTATTTATTCACATCACTATAATGGTCTTCTTGTGAAAGTAAACATAATCTTGTTTGCTAGCACAAAGATAGATAAACCTAAAGAAAAATAACGTGAGAGAATTAAAAAACAGTGTGCATCAGGCTATATTCAGATACCATCAATTCTGTCTTTGGCATGGATCACATTCTTTATCATAAGTCCATCAGAGAAGTTGCTTCAACATTTTTTCCTACAGTTTCTATTGCTTTCTTTATTTCCCTCCACCCTATTCTTCCCCATTCCCATTTATTCTATTTTCTCCCTCCTTTCACCCTATCCCTCCTCATATATTGTAGCTGACTATATCCCGCTCTCCTATCACCTATACCCTCCTCCACTCCCCCTGTCCCTTTCTCCCATGCTTTTCCTCTCCTTTTTCCCTCCAAAGTATGTTATTTCCTCTCTCAGTCCAAAGAGAATGATGGCTCACTCATTGCCCATCCCCTTCTCCCCTTCAATTCCAATGCAAAAACATTTTCTTGCTTCTTTTACATGAAATATCTTAGCTCATTCTACCTCTCCTTTCCCTTTCTCCCAGTACATTCCTTTCTTGTCCATTAACTCCATCTTCATATTATATCTTCATATTCAGTTCCCTCCTTTGTCATATATATTCTCCTTCTAATTGCCTGAATAAATGAGAAGGTTCATATGAGTTAACAGTATCATCTTCCCATGCAGGAATACAAGCAGTTCAACATCATTAAAACCCTCATAATTTGCTCTTCCCTTCCACCCTCTCTATGCTTCACCTGAAGCCGATACTTGGAGCTCAAACTTTCTGTTCAGTTCTGGTCATTTCATCAGGATTGTTTGAAAGTCTCCTATTTCATTGAATGCCATTATTTCCCCTGAAAGAGGATATTTATTTTTGTTAGGTAGTTGATTCTCAGTTCTAATCTAAGATTTTTAGCCTTCTAGAATATCGTATTCCAACTTTTATGATCCCTTAATGTAGATGCTGCTAAATCCTGTGTAATCCTGACTGTGGCTTCATGATACTTTCTGGCTGTTTGTAACATTTTCTCCTTGACTTGGGAGTTCTGGAATTTAGCTATTATATTCTCTGGAGTACATATTTTGTGATCTGTTTCAGGAGGTGATTAGTGGGTTCCCTTAATTCCTATTTTAATCTCTACTTTTAGGATAGCAGGGCAATTTTCCTGGATTATGTCTTGAAAATGAAGTCTAAGCTCTTTTCCTTGTTATGACTTTCAGGTAGCCTAATAATTATTGATTCTCTCCTGGAACTGTTTTTCAGGTCAGTTGTTATTCCAATGAGATATTTCAAATTTTATTCCAGTCTTTCATTCTTTTGGTTTTGTTTTATTGTTTCTTGATTTCTCACAAAATTATCAGATTCCCTTAACTCCATTCTACATTTTAAAGAATTATTTTCTTCCGAGAGCTTTTTTTAATCTCCTTTTCCATCTAGTCAATTCTGCTTTTTAAAGTCTTCTTCTCCTCATTGACCTTTTGGCCTACTTTTTCCATTTGACCTAAACTGGTTTTCAAGATGTTATTTTCTTCAGTATTTTTTGTAATTCCTTCACCACACTGCTAACTTGGTTTTCATGATTTTCCCACATCACTCTCATTTCTCTTCCCTATTTTTCCTCTACCTCCTTTACTTGATTTACAAAATCTTTTTTGAGTTCTTCCATAGCTTGAGACAATTCCTATCTTTCTTGGAGTCTTTCAATACAGAAGCTTTATTTTTGTCATCTTCTTAATGTATATTTTGATCTTTAATGGAGCCAAAATAATTATCTATGGTCAGATTCTTTTCTTTTGTCTGCTGCTTGCTCATTTACCTATCCTATGCCTTGATTTTAACATTTTGTTAAGGTGGGGCTGTGCTTCCAGGGTAAAGGATGAACTTTCCCAAGCTTTTGACAATTTTTGCACATTGTTCTCTTGGCCTGTGCTCCAGTTTGTGGGTGACCACAAGCACTCTCCTCTGCCTTGGAACTGTGAGAAGAGTCCATGACCTACTATGGTGGTATGGAGCTCCAGACTATGACCTGCATCTGCATGGAGAAAGCAACAGAGTTCTGCCCCAGGAATAACTCAGCAGTCCCCCCAACACCTTCTCATTCCTGGGATGAGCACTCTAAAAGCAGCTGCTGGGTGGCTCCACAGGTCTGCTTCTGCTTCCTGGGGCCAGGGCTGTACTGTGGCCTGTGCTATCCTGGGATCTGTGCTCACTCTAGTGGAGCAGAGTTTTTCCTCTGACCTACCAAGTTGTCCTTGACAAACCCTGAACTGAGAGGTTTGGAAACCATTCCTGTTGTCATGGACCCAGGGAACCCAGGCATCCTGGGGACTATGCCTGCAAGGTTGGAGCTGGTTTGCTCCAGTAATCAGCATGGCCTAGACTATGCTGTGGTCTTTTTCAACCCTGGTAGAATAGACCCTTTCCTTGGATCTTCCAAGTTGTCTTGTGCTGTAAAATTGTTTCACTCAGTTTTTCTGTGGGTCCTGCCACTCTAGAATTAAGTTAGAGTCATAATTTGAAGGCATTTGAGTGATCTGGGGGGATAGATTCTGGGATTTCCTGCATTTACTCCACTATCTTATCTTCTCCCCCCCCCATGTTATTTCTAAGAAGTGTTACAAGCAAAATAAAACAATACAAACAAACCTCTCAGAGTATATAATCAAAGTGTTTCTTTTTTTAATATTTTAGTTTTTTTAATAAAAATTTCAGTTCTAAATTTCTCTCTCTTTCTCTCTCTCTCTACGAAAGGTAAGCAATATGATATATATTGTAGAGATAAGTCATACAAAACATATTTCCATGTTAGCCATGTTGTCAAAAAAAGAACAAAAGCAAAACAAAACTAAGAAACATGAAGTAGAAAAAAATGCTTTAGTCTGCACTTATACTTCATAAATACCCTCTCTGGCACCTGAAGGGAGATTATAGTTTTCATCATGAGCCCTTTGAAATTGTCATGGATCATTTTTTTGCTAAGAACAGCTAAGTTTTTCATAGTTAATCATTACTATATAGCTAGTATTCTGTGCAATATTCTCCGGGTTCTGTTCTTTATATTTTACATCATTTCATATAATCTTTTAATGATTTTTGAAAGTAACCTATTTATCATTTCCTATTGCACAATGGTATTCTATTACAATCTTAAACTACAGCCTCTTCAGTCATTCCTTTAGTTGTGGGCATCTCCTTAATTTACAATTTCCTTGTCATCACAAAAAGTGCTTTAATAAATATTTTTGTACATATGGGTCTTTATCCTCTTTTTTTGATCTCTTTGGAATATAGACTGAGAAACTGGGTCAAATGGCATGCACAGAGGTCCTAGTTGCAAATTGTTCAACAGAATGGTTTAACCACTTTCCAACTCAATAAACAGTGCCATAATGAACCCATTTTCCCACATTTTTCTAGCATTTCTCACTTTTGTTTTCTGTTATGTTAGCTAATCTGAAAAGTATGAATTGTTCCCTGAGAAGTATTTTTATTTGCATTTCTTTTATTATCGATGATTTAAAATATTTTATAAGATTATTGATTTCTTTCTCTGAAAAGTGCCTATTCACCTCCTTTGATCATTTATCAGTTGAACTATGACTTATTTTTATAAATTTGTCTCAGTTTGATATATATATATATGTATATATATATATATATATATATATATATATATATATATATATTTGAGAAAGGAGACCTTTATTTGAGAAACTTGCTTCAAATTCCTCCCTATGACCCTAATACCAGTCTCCTACTTTCCTTTTCATTTTGGTTGCATTGGTTTTGTTCATGCAGAAGCTTTTTAAATTTCGTGTTATTAAAATTATCTATTTTCTCTATCTCTTTTTTAGTCATAAGTTCTTCCCTTATTTAGACCTGATAGAGGGAGGAGTTGGCACCAGATGCGTAGTAAAGGCAAAAACTCATCCAAGTTCTTCTCTAAACCACTCCAAATATCTTTAAATAATGACACTACCAAATTCTAGAATGGTAGAACCAACAAAAAGACTGAGTGAAACAATTTTCCAGCCCAAGACAACTTGGAGAACCATGGGAAGCATATATTGCACTTGGTTAGAAAGGACCTGTAAAGCCTCATGGGCTGTGTTGGAGCAAATTGGCCCCGACCATGCAGGAGTAGATTACGGGACACCTGGGTCAATGGCAGCACTGATGATTTCTAGACCTCTCAGTGCAGGAATTGCCAAGGACAATTTTGAATGTCAATAGGTAAACTCTGCCACTCTGGGGTGAGCTTAAAGCCCAGTTTAGTGCAGGACTCAGCAGCACAGATTTGACTCCAGCAGATAAAGAGCAGGCCACTGGAGCCACTTCTGGAGCTCTCAGTCCACAAATGGTAGGGGATTGGGGGGAGATTGAACTCTTTGCTATCCCTGAGCAAGGACTCTGCTGCTTAGGCCATACTCAGATCTGGATCACACTCTGGGTGCCCCAAGATAAAGAGCAGAAACACAACAGTTTCCTGCCTATACTGAGCAGAGAATCTCCTTCCAGTTCAAGGGCAAAGGGTAATACTTGTGGTCACCCACAGATCTGAGCACAAACCAGGTTGAGTAGTTATAGCCTCTTATAACACCTTGGAGGAACTGAGAACTTGCAAGTCCTTGAAGATATCTATGAAAAGAGCTACAAAAATCTGTCAAAAGCTTGGGACAGTGTGTTCTCCACTCTGGAAGCAAAATCACATCTTACCCAGAGTTAAAATCAAATCATAGGCTGGGGAAGTAAGCAAACAGAAGAAAAAAAATCTGACCATAGTCAATTACTTTTGTTGTATGGAAGATCATGATATACATTCAGAAAAAAGATAACAAAGTTAAAGCTTCTGTATCCAAAACCTCCAAGAAAAACATGAATTGGTCTCAGGACATGGAAGAACTCAAAAAGATTTTGAAAATCAAGTAAGGGAGGTAAAGGAAAAATTGGGAAGAGAAATGAGAGAATTTAGGGAAAACCATGAAAACTTGCATCAGCAGTTTGGTGAAGGAAATTCAAAGCAATTTAAAGAGAACAAAATCTTAAAAACCAGGCTGGGTCAAATGTTAAAAATAGTCCACAAGGTCAATGAGGAGAAGAATTGCTTAAAAAGCAAAATTGGCTAAATAAAAAAGGAGATGAAAAAGTTTTCTGAAGAAAATAATTCCTTAAAATATAGAATGGAACAATGGGAAGTTGATGACTTTGTGAGAAATCAAGAAACAATCAAACAAAATCAAAGGAATGTAAAACTAGAAGAAAAGGTGAAATATCTCATTGGGAAAAAAAACTGACCTGTAAAACAGATCCATTGGGGTACCTGGAAGTAATGACAAAAAAAAAAAGAACCTAGATAGTATTTCCAAGAAATTATTTAAAGAAAACTGTCCTGGTATTCTAGAAATAGAGGGTATTATAGAAACTGAAAGAACCCACTGATCACCTTCTAACATAAATTCCAAAATGCAAACTTCCAAAAATATTATAGCTAAATTTCAGAACTCCCAAGTCAAGGATAAAATATTGTTAGCAGCTGGAAAGAAACAATTCAAATATCATGGATCTGCTGTCAGGATATCACATGATTTAGTAGGTTGTACATTAAGGGATTGTAGGACTTGAAATAGGACATTCTGGAAGGCAAAAGAGCTTGGATTACAACCAAGAATCCATTACCCAGAAGGACTGAACATACTCTTTCAGGGGAAAAGATGGATATTCAATGAAATAGAAGACTTTCAAACTTTCCTGATGAAATGACCAGAACTGAGCAGTAAATTTGATCTTCAAATACTAGACTGAAGTGCAGCATAAAAAAAGGTAAATTAGAAAGACAAATCATAAGGGATGTTGAACCAATTATAGAAGATGATACTGATAACTCATATGAACTTTTCTGATTCATTAGGACAGAAGGAGAATTTATAGAAAAGGAACAGATAGGAGTTGAATTTGAAGGTGTAATATATTAAAAAGTTGGAGCTAAAGGGTAAGAGCAGAATGCACTGGGAGAAATGGAAAGGAAAGTTAGAATGGGGTAAGTTATTTCACATAAAAATATCAAGAAAAATCTTTTGCAGTGAAGTAGAAGAGTTGAAGTTGGGGGAGTGATTGATTGAGCCTTACTCTCATCATAATTGATTCAGAGACAGAGTAACATGCATACTCAATTGACTGTAGAAATATATCTTACCCTAGATGAAAGTAGGACAGGAAAGCAATGGCAAAAAGGTGGTGGTGGGGTGGGGTAAGGTAATAGAAGGAAGGAAAAATTGTAGGAGGGGATTATCAGATGCAAAACACTTTTAAGGAGGGACAGGGTGAAAAAAGAGACAATAAAATTAATTGGGGTGAGGGGGAATTGGTTGGAGGAAAATACAGTTAGCAATAGTAAGTGTTGGAAAAAGGATTGAAACAAGTCTCTGATAAAGACTTCATATCCCAAACATAGAGAGAACTCAGTCAAATTTATAAAAAATAAGAGCCATTGCTCAATAGACAAGTGGTCAAGAGATATGAACAGTTTTCAGATGAGTTTATCAAGCAAATCTATTTAAACCATATTTATAGACCCAGCAAGTAATCCCCCCACCATGCTTCCTTAATTTGCTTATAATATAACTCTTTTATATCTAAATCATGTACCCATTTTGATCTTATCTTGGTATACATTGTGAGATGTTGGTATATTCCTAATTTCTGCAAGATTCCTTTACAATTTTCCTATTGATTAGTCTTCAAAAGAAAAAAAATGTAAAATTTTCAAAAATGTGGCAGAATTCTTTAAATTCCTAAATAAGAAATCATTTAGGCTATAGAAGGAAGATTTTTCTACTAATTGGAGTCCTTTAGCAGAGGAACATTATCGCAAAATTTTTGTACCTAGAAAAGTTCAATATTCTACATCAGTTTCATGACAATATGCATATACTAGTTCTGGATAATGGACAATGCTCTCATACTTTCCCAGTTACCAGTGGAATGAAGTAGGGCTGTGTGCTTGCTTCCATGTTTTTTAGCTTGTAGTAGTCAGAAGCCTTCAAGGAGTATGAAAATGACACCAAAAATTTACACTAATGGTAAATTATTTAACTTGCAAAGTCTTCAAACCAAAACTAAAGTGGAGGGAGAATTGGTACAAGATTTTTTTGTTTGCAGATGACTATGTACTCAGTGCAGCCCCTGAAGCCGATATGCATACTAGTATGAATTGATTCTCTCCTGCTTGTACTAATTTTGGTCCAGCAATTAATGCCAAAAAAAGAGAAAACAAGGACAAAAGCAAAAAAAAAAAAAAACAAACCCCAAAACAACAAAACACAGGCTCTCCATCAGTTAGCACCTGAGCACCCATACATGAAATTATTAATTACAGAAGATGGAGAAATTTTGAAAATTGTAAATAAAATTCACTTACCTTGGCAGTATTTTTTAAGGATGCATATACATAGATGAGATTGACATACACATTGTTTTGTTTGTTTGTTTTTAGGGTTTTTTTTGCAAGGCAGTGGGGTTAAGTGACTTGCCCAAGGTTACATTAGGCAATTATCTCAGGTCCTCCTGACTCCAGGGCCAATGCTCTATCCACTGCACCACCTAGCTGCCCCAACACACATTGTTAAAGCTAGCTCAGTGTTTGGAAGGTTGCCAAAGAAAATGAGGGAGAAGAGGCTTTTAGACTGCCTACTAAACAAAAGGTCTATTGACCTATTGACCCCGTTATAGCTCTCTAAGGTTAGAATTGTTTGAATAGATTCTGGATAATAGTATTTGAGATATTTTGTAGAAATTAATCTTCTATTTGTTGAGAAGGAAGATTAGATGAAGTTCAGAACTTCAGAGTTAAAAAAGATCTCAGTATCTATGCAATCTAGTGAGCATGTATAGAGAATGTATAGATGGAGTATATATAGCAACTAGTTCTCCAAAAATACATGATAACCTTTAAAATTTCATTTGCAATGCTGAAGTTTCCTTCATCTCCATTTCTTTCTTTCATTTAGACAAGTAACAGTAAATCAATCAACCCCAGATATGTAGCATTTATTGATTTTATAATTATAAATGCTCACCCTGAATTTATAATAATGAGTATAACACTATAAACAATAGAAAAATCAGGTTTCATGAACCGGAATAATCTCACTTCATTATACTCCTGATTCTAGCCAATGTCTTAACAAAAAAAAAAGAATTATCTCTGCTACATTTTTTAAAAGTGGTCATGCAATTTTTCTTTGAAGATCTCCAGTGAAGGAAAAACTCCCTATCTCTAGAGATAGTTCACTCCACTTTTGTATAGCTCTAAATATTAGGCAAGTTTTTCTTATACCAACACTTAAACTTTCCTCTTCTCAGCTTTCATTCATTGCTTATTAGTTTTCCACTTTGGAGCTTAGGAGAATTTAGTCTAATCTGTCTTCAGCATTGTACTTCAGATGTGAAATGAATAAGAAAGAATTCTGCAGAAATATCACCTTCTTAATCCCTTGATACTGTCTCTCTTAATATTGTTGAAGATCTTATTGAGTTGATTTTGTTGCTATTTGTTTTATTTTTGCTTATATTACTTGCTATTTGTTTATATTTTCAAGTCACATATCACTGGTGATTCTGATTGAACTTGGAGTCCAGATTCCTCTAAATTTGGAATTTTTTTCTATAGTTTCATAATAAATATAAATAACATGTCAGAAAACCAAGTAGGGGACACCTGAATCAGACAACTTATTAGTTATCTACTTTCTAATGACTGTTGGCATTCCTGTTCTGCACAAAATTTACATAAAGTAAGATCCCTTTCAGGAATTATTCTAAATTTTCAGAGATTCCATTCAATTCTACAAACCATTTCTTGAGTGTCTACTATACACAAAGAATAAATTTAGCTACTAGGGAAAGGAAGTTTCAGAAATATGATGCTCCACTAATGACTTGGTTTTTCCTTTCTTCACATAAAAAGTCAATTGTTCTTTCCTCAAGAGAATAGAAATACAATTTGTACTACATAGTAATCAGTAAAAGGCCATTCTCAGACCCAGATCTTCTGACCAACTGAGTAATTCAATCGACAAATATTATTTTCTTACATGCATATTTTACGAAGAATTAGGGAGATACAAAAGCATCAAAGTTGTAATTCTGAATTCCAAAAAATTTATAATCTCTTGGGGATGATAAACTATATATATATACTACAAATGAGAATAGGGTAAATGTATTTGAGGACTACAAAGTTCTATGAGATAAGTTGAGAGAAAGATATTTTGAAATAAACTGTGTTATTCTGTCACTCACTAGAGTGGGTGCCTGGAATTAGGATGACTTTTCTTTTTGAATTTAATTCTGGATTCAGACTCTTCCTATTTGACTCTGGGCAAGCCACTTAACTCTCTTTGTATCAGTTTCTTTAACTGTAACATGAACTGGAGAAAAAATGGTAAACCACTCTAGTTTCTTTGCCAAAAAATATCCTAAATGGGTTCATGAAGAATTGAACATGATTGAAATGACTAAACAATAACAACAAAAATGACATGTCTTACTTCCAAGCAGAGCCTGAGAAGATTCTTAGGTTCTGAGAGAGGGATTTTACAAAAAATAAATGACATTACTTTTTTGTTAAAGGAATTTTAATAAAAACAGATTTTTAAATAGCATCATTGATCCATCAATAAGCATCAGCAAACACAAGAGAACTGAGAGTTATGATTGAATGCAAAATACTTAATGGAGTTTCTCACTTTATCTTAAATTATTTCAGAATCAGAGCAGTTTTGGAAATAGTCTGCTGTTTCACCTCTGTCATTGTCATCCATTAAATTTCTTCCCTCTTCCACTGCTCTCAGTCTTGAAAGCCCCTGTTATTGCTGCTAACTCCTGAACCTCTGAGCTGCTACATCCTCCTGCAGCCAGTCACTGATGCTACCTTGAGAAGTGGTTTCAATCATTATGTGGGATTACCCAAACCACCACACCCCAACACATCCTCAACTCTGTTAGTATTAGTTGACTACCCAAGTAATCTGCTTATGCAATTGTACAATTTTTTTCCCCTTCTCCCCTCTCAAGGGAAGGTACTCAACCATTAGTGCTAACTGAGCTAGGACAAACTCATTCTTTCCATGTCATCCCTACATCAAAGGACAAGGCAAAGTATCCCTCCCCCAATAGTCATAATGAGTCTGTCTGAGGTTGGGGATAAATATACATAATCCTTTTGCTTTGCTTTTTCACTTCCCATCATGCCCCACCCCATTACTAGGATTTAGCCATAAAAATTGCTGTAAAGTTTTAATAAACCTTAAGAAAGCTCTAGAAATAATAATAGTGACACACAAGGTGGGAGTTTCTGCAGCTTCTTGCCACCCTTGTGAAACACTTATCCCTGTTATTATGGGCTATATAGACATTAAAAAAGGTTTATTTGAGCCTTTTATTGTATTTCACATTCCTTTCCCTAAATATTCCTTTTCCATTTACACTTTGACTCATAATAGAGGAAAAGTAGGAAAGCAAACCTAACCAATGTGATGACAACATCTGACAACAGTTGCAACATTCTATTTGCCCAGCCCCCCATCTATCTGGCAAAAGAAGGTGATTGTTTTTCATCATTGGTTCCCTGGTATGATACTGATCATTACAATGAATCAGACTTTGGCTATATGTAGCATATGTTGAGATGAACAGCACAGGAATCTGGGAACTTTTCAAGGGACAGCTCCCCGTGTGGCTTCAACAAGACTATATCCAAGATGTTTCTGAGTGCTGGCTCCCATAGATGATTTGTAATTTACTTTTTGGGCCTCTTTCCAGATTAAAGTGTCATCCACATCATTTTTCATGAACTTTTGTACTTTGGTGTGAATGCAGGAGAAAAGATGTCCATGTGGATCAAGAAATATGTTTTCTGTGGGGACAGAGAAAGCATGTATGTGTCTTCTTGTCTGGGGTCATTGGTTCAATAAAAGAGAGAAAGCAATTGTATTAGTTTAATTACTTCTGGAAAAGAAACCAATAATTTCCAAAGGTTTTAAATTTGAATTTAAAAACTGAAGGGTTTTTTTTAGGGATTATAAATAGTTTTTTATTCCCAGGTTCTTATACCTTTCATTCCTTGGCCAGTGTTCAGACTTGCAGCCAGTTTTTCACGAAACATTCAAAAGGAAAATAAGAAGGCACCAAGGAAAATAGACACCAAGCAAAGTGGTCAGAAATTCTTTAAGAACTATATACAGATCACAGGGGAAACAAGCCCACAGAAAACCATACTGACAACTGATGGAAAATCACTGAACCTTAATAGACCTCATTTATACTGACATGAACTGACTAAAGAGAACAACTGGGGTAAAATGACTGAGGATCCTACTCCTGGTTCTGGCAATGATTCAAACTACACTTACAAAATAGTTAGAACAGGATTCTACAGGTCTAATGACACACAAAAATGTAGTTGATTCAGTCAAAGGACTGAAGCATTGCAATTAGCCTTTACTATTACAAGTTGGACCTCCTGTGATGCTTTTTGTTCATATTGGAACATTCAGAGTAAGGTTAAATAACTACTTGACTCCTTTTAGAAGAAGTTAAGAGCCATTATTTAGGTACATGCTACAGAGAAGTGGCATGTTCATTCAGAGAGGTTGTCAAGTCTGAGATTGTGTCTAATGATGTCAAAACATCCAGAAGGAAAAAGGGAAAGTTCAGTGAAATACACATTTCTCTCCATCCATGGATGGTTATACATCTTCATGTTTGGGTTCACATGGGTGATAAGCTAAACAGTTCATGTTTTGTCCAAATGTTCTTCACTAGATAGACAATAGCTAAGAGATTTAACTGGATTTTTAGTAGTCACCAATAAACATTTGCTGTTATTGTTCAAAAGTCTGCCTCTTCCTGATCCCATTTGTTGATTTTTCATTTGCAAAGATACAGAAATGATTTGCCATTTCTTTCTCCAGTTCATTTTATAGTTGAGGAAACTGAGGTAAGCGGATTAAGTAACTTGCCCAGGGTCACATTAATTAGTAAGTGTCTGAGATTGAATTTAAACTCAAAATGATAAGACTTCCTGTCTTCCTGTCCTGTACTTTATCCACTGTGCCACCTGACTTCCCACCATCAATTTCCCTGACACACTGCTGCCAAATGTATAAAAGTGTGGGAAGGAGAAGAGGTAAATCATCAGATGTTAAAGTTGGAATGGATCTTGATGATCTTATAACCTAGTTGTCACATTTGACTAAAAGAACAGAGACCCAAATGACCTGCCCAAGTTCACATAGTAATAAAATAATCATCATCATCATCATCATCATCATCATTTATATAGCATCTACTATGGGAGAGTCATTGAGCTAGGTGCTTTTTAAATGATCCCCTTTGATCCTTACAAACCCCCGTTGGGAGATAAATTCTATTAGTATCAGTAATTTGAGGCAAATAGGATAAATAACTTAACCAGGATCATACAGCTAGTCAATGTCTGAGAACAAATTTGAATTCAGGTCTTCTTGATTTCAAACCCAGTGCTCTAGCTACTATTTAGCATCATGCTTGACTCCCAATCTAGAATTCTTTCCACAAATTAAATACAGGAAAAATAGAATTTTTACTTTTTTAGTTATTTGATTACTCTGGTCTTTGGTTTTCCTCTTTATAAAATAAGGGGGGGGGTTAAACTAGATAGATTCCTTTTAGTTTTAATTTATGATTTTATATTTTCCTGATTAAAGACAAAATAACAAGAACTCAATAATGCTTATGTTGCATTACCATACCAAAATAATTTACTTTTACCTGGATAAGAACCAAAGAGATACAGTTTTTGACAATTTATCAAATGTAAGACTCTTACTTATGACAAATGGGATCATGTACAAACTTGTGGATATCTTGCTAATAATAATTATGGATCATTTCCCTCCCTTTCCACCCACTCCCAGAAGTTCCCCTTGGGAATGTTAGGATTGGACTCATCCATTTCTTTTTTTTTTTTATTTGCAAGGCAAACTGGGTTAAGTGGCTTGCCCAAGGCCACACAGCTAGGTAATTATTAAGTGTCTGAGATGGGATTTGAACCCAGGTACTCTTGATTCCAGGGCTGGTGCTTTATCCACTATGCCATCTAGCTGCCCCAGACTCATCCATTTCTTTCAACAGTCACAGGACCTCTAAATCTTGAGGATAATGAACATTATGAATTTATTAAAGGTAGTAAGAATGGAGAAGGGATTCAAGATCTAAGCCTCTTTAATGATATATCAATTGCAATGTCTTTCAGATGAGTTCTACTCATCTTCCTGGAGGTTTTTTTTAATCATAGTTCCCACAAAATTGATTAATCGGGTCTCTACCTAGCTTATAGGCAGGTATCATAAATTCTCAGACTGGTTCAATGATACATGCTCTTTCTTTTCTCTGTAGCTCAGGCATACTTCATGCTCAGGAATCTTCATATATATAGGAATCAAATCATCACTCCTACATTCTCATTCTCCATGCCCATTTAAAGAACAGCACTTAAGGCCCTGTGACATTTCACATGGCACAACCAGTCAATCACAATTCTTGAATCTCCCAGTTTGGGAGCACCTTTTGTTCACACAGTAATGCTTTCATTCTCCTCAAAGTATCCATGAGCATTCCTCAGGAATACTCTCCTGGGGTCTCTTTCTTTTCTTATTTCCCCATTCAACTTTTGCTTTTGTCCATCTTTTGCATAGGTAATAACAGGAGAATAAATTGCTCAAATCATTTTAGTACATGTTCACTTCATTTACAATAAATTTTAAGTGATGCAGAAGAATTTGAGGTTTTCAGAAACATAAATGAATATTGTTCAGCTTTATTCTTGGAAGGTAGAAATGCTATTTTCCTCTAACAAGTTCATCTCTCAACAGAGCAGAGCATATAAAGTTGAATCTAAAATTATTTTACAGTGATCTGTATTTAGTTACCTCCTTCAAGGTGTACCTTATCATGTATGATTGACCAACTTATAGAAATCCTGAATCAAAATATCAACTCCATCATCAGTGATAAATGGAATAGAATGATAGTGTGTTAAAATCATGCTAATTTTTATGGAATATAAGCTATGGAACTTTCTTAGGAAAATAGTGTTCCTTTTTGCGTCTGATAAGAAAGAATTAGCTTGTTATGATCTCAGTTATTTTAAAAAAAAGTCGGTTCTACCATATTTTACAGTGCTAACCTCATTTAAGAGAATTAACATGGACTAGTGAATAGGAAACCAACAGCAGAGTTAGGGAGATGGGTTGAAATCCTGATGATAGCACATACTGGCTATGTGTGCATGGGAAAGTCATTCAACATATCATGCTATAGGCAACTCTGTAAGATCACAAGTGTTAGAGATGATGCTGACCTGAAAACATTAATAGTTTCTTTATCTAGAAATTTCCTATAGTAAGGAAATCACAGGTCTAGCACCTATCCTTAACCTCACTTACCCCCAAATATGCTATTTTCTTGCTCCAGATATTCTTAAGTCTTTATTTTTAAAATAAAATATTCCAAATATTCACCCTAATGATGGGAAATAAACTTTTTTTCATTAAATTTTCTTTTCCTTTCATTTTTAGATTCTCTTCTTCTCCCTCCCCCTTCCCTCAAGTAATCTTTTTAGTAGTATAGAACAAAAATCTGATTGTTTGATTAGATATTTTTATGTTTTAACCTCATCTGCTGCTGTTGGACAGACATAAAGAATATATATATATGTAACTTTTAATAAAGGATTATCTCATAGGACAGAAAGACAAAATATATTGAATTTCTCTTAGCTCAACTACCTTGTTTCCCTGGCATAATTTCCTTCACAGAAAAGCCTCTGAAGATGTGGTATGAACATTTGAAGAAGTGTAAATAATGTTTAAAAGCCCAACTTTACATTTTGAAAAACAATCTTTCTCATTTCTCCAAGTGTTCTTACTAAACATTCTAGAAACTCTAGATTCCCATGACAACCATGAAAGCTATTAGGGGAAAATTATGTTGAGGAGAAGAAAAAATTATTCATTCCTTTCTCAAAATTAAGGAGAGGCAAGAGGGTTCAGGGAATTCATGCAAGGGAAAAAAGAAAAATATGAATCAATATAGAATATTTTTTTGTTTGCCTAACATTTGTTAAAGGGACAGAATCTCCTTTAGAGTACTGGAAGCTTAAGAGAATAAGCCCCCAAAGCAGATGATATTATTGAACCCTTATTCTATTTAATCTTTCAGTAAAAAGGGCAGCTAGGTGGCACAGTCGATAGAATAATAGACCTGAGTCATGAAGACTCATCTTCCTGAGTTAAAATCTGGTCTCACTGACTGGATGAACTTGGACAAGTGACTTAACCCTGTATGCCTCAGTTTTCTTTTCTGAATAATGAACTGGAAATAGAAATGGTAAATCATTCCATTTGTTTGTCCTTTGTGGCTTGAAGACCACCAAAATTACATTACAATATTGGGGTCAATGTTCAGTGTGGTTGATCATATATCAACTTGAAAGGCTCCACCACAGATTAGGCACAAATATACTACATATGATAATTTAGGAGGGAAACATCTCTAGATTTGTATATCTCATATTTGTTTTGCATACCTTCTTTAATATGGGCATGCCATTATGAATGATCCTGTGACATTGTCTACCATGACTCACAAGTGATACCAAAATTCTTCTCAGAGACCTTGCAAATGTCCTTGTATCATATCATCTGACCATCATGGGAGCAGTTGCCTTATGTGCATTTAGGCAAGTGTATGTTTGGCTTTCAAATAGTATAACCTGCCCATAAGAGTTGTGCTCTCTGCAGTAGAATTTTAATACTTTGAACTTTAACTCAAGGAAAGATCTACATGTCCACTACCTTACCTTGCCAGGTGATCTTTAAAAACATCTTAAGACAATTCAAATGGAAGTGGTTCAATTTTCTGGCATGGCACTGTTATTTGCATCTAGTTTTTAAGTATTTATTAAATTTAACAAGAGAGTAACAACACTGTCTGCTTTTCCTCTTCAGAATATCTGTGTGGTTTTTTTTTTAAAAGAACAACTTTTAATTTCACTAATCACTAATATTTCCTACACTCAGAAAGTTACCTTTATTTGTATCAAATAAGTATAGCTATAGGGATTAAACCTGTGACTTCACTGGTTTAGAGCTGTCTCAAATGAGAAAATTCATTTAGGAATGCAGGTTGGCATCTTTTCTTCAGTTTAGAGTTGTCTACAAGAACTGAGACTAAGCAATTTGTCCAGAGTCACAGAGGCAATAATATCAGAGGTGGTGTTCTTCTCTTTGTATCATAACATGCAAGTAGGTATATTGCTGAGTCATTTCAGTCATAGCTCACTGTCTGATCCCATTTGAGGTTCCCTTGGCAGAGATACTGAAGGGGTTTGTCTTTTCCTTTTCCAATTCGTTTTACAGATGAGAAAGCTGAGCTAAACAAGGTTAAGTGACTTACCCAGAGTTACAAAAACAGTAAATATCTAAGGCAAATTTGAACTCATATCCTCCTGAATTTGAGAATTATCACTTTATCCACATGTCGCCTAGCTATCCTGTTAAGTATAGTCAAATAAAGTAGAGAGAAGTAAGCATAGTCAAGCAAAATGATTTACTTCTCATTTTAAAATATGTATAACATATCCCATACTTTTATCTTCCTTTCATTTGTATTTAATCTTTTAAAATAATAATTTGTCACTGTTTTGTTTAGAGTTCACAAGTCTTTCAAAATGGTTATCCATTATTTTACTATGGTCATTATGTAAATTGCACTCCTGCTTTTGTTCATTTCTCTAAGATTTTGAATTCATCATATTTGTAATTTCAAATGGTACTAGCTTAATCTGTCTCCAACCAAGACTATCACCAGTATTTTCTTCTTTCTATCTATCTCTTCATTTCTATTCTTTTTCTTTAATGAAAATTTCCATATCTCGAATCTTCTGTGCTAGATAGAACACTTCTTATTTTCCAACTCACATATATGTACCTACCTGTGACTTAAAAGTGGAAAAAAACAAACTTGACCTATCTGAACATATCCCTTTTTTAAAAACTTAAATAAAATGAGAAAAGAAAAAAAAAATTCCATGTACATCAGATATGTACACAAAGAGAATTCAAGGCAAAACAATAAATTTCCATAATAATTACTTAACATTATTATCAAAGTTGTCCAGATTTTGTTTGTTTCCTTGTTGATTTCTTTTGTTCTCTGTTGTGAATTTTTTACTTTTTCTCTTCCTCTCCCCACAACCCTAAAGATGACATACAAACACACACACACACACACATATATATGTGTAAATTATATATAAAATATATATATATAGCTATATCTGTATGTATCTATATATGTGTATTCAAGATTGTACTTTGCTTATTTCCTCCTATAATCTGTTGCTCTGAAGGTAAATAGAATCTTCCTTTATAAGTTCAAGTCATTCCATGTTTTTTTAAATCAACTAGATCATCATTTTCTACACCACAACAATATTCTATCCCTAAGAGATTACATATGAAAGTCCCCCCCCCAATTTTTTGCAATCCCTCAATTCTTTTTATTTTTTATTTTTTGCAAGGCAATGGGGTTAAGTGGCTTGCCAAGGCCACACAGCTAGGTAATTATTAAGTGTCTGAGGCCAGATTTGAACTCAGGTACTCCTGATGCCAGGGCCCGTGCTCTATCCACTGCGCCACCTAGCCACCGCCATTCTTTCAATTCTTAACTATATAGGTTTTATTTATACAAGAAAATTTTAATTTAAAAAATTTTAAATTATCCTTTTTATGCTTCGACAATGTTCTTATTTTATAACAAAGTTTAAGGTCTGATATTGATGAATCTACTCCCTTTACATCTTTTTTATTCTGGTTTCTTTGAAGTTCCTTACCTTTTGTTTTGCAGAACAGTAAAATCTGCTATTTTTTAGTTATTTAATTAGAATGACATTGAATAAATTGATTAGTTAGGGAAAATTATTATTTAAAAATTATATTGACTTTACCCACTCATGAACAATAAATATTACTTCAATTATTTAGATCTGAATTTATTTGCATAAAAAGGTGTTTTATGTTTTTATTCATATAATTCCCGTGTCTGTTTTGGCAGGTCTACACTCAGGTTTTTATATTGTTTAGATGTTTTAAATAGTCTAAAATATTTGAGCAATATTGCTGACACATAACGTAGGACCCCTTCCTTCCCTATAAAACTCCATCATTATTCTGATCACAAAAACTACCACAGAAATGCTTCAGGTACCTTAGACTCAGAATTATAAATAGGGTGGACCTCCTCCTCTTCCTAGTTTATAGAGCTTTCCTGTTCTTTTCCTATTTTCCTCTGAAAGGATCATCCTGGCCTCAGTGAAATGGCTACCTGAGTTTGAAGACTTTATTCCTTTCCCCAGTATATGGGGTTGGTAGATACTCTTAGAATTCTTCTCACTTTGTTCCCTTTTCCTACTTCCTGTAATTCTTTGATGACTAAGGCTCTTTAGTTTCAACAGAGAAAGACTCAAAAAAGGGATTAATACATGGGGATATTGCCACCTTGTTAATACATTAGCATAACACCTTATTGTATTTGAATTGTATTAATACAGTAATTGAATGGGAGAGAGAACCTATGGGAATCTTTCAAAGGGACCAGGTCAGAGGCAGGATCTGATAATATGTCTTTCTGACTTCTAGTCTAGTATTTACTCTATATTTAGAGGCTTTGCAGATCTCTTTCTTTAGTTCCCTTAGAATTCATAAAGGTTAGGGCTGACTCAGAAAATCTTGACTGATTTTTGATCACAGATATCTTGGACAAAAGAAAAAAGAAAAATTCTTATATGAATGATTGGATCTAGATTTTTAAAGGCAGATTCTCAGTTTGTAGTATTTGTAATTAAAGATAATTATCACTTGTAAAGTTGAAAAGCTGAGTAGAAAAAACAAAAACCCTTGAACATATGTAGATGTTCCCACTACAGGGAATTAGTTCCTCTATTAAGATGCTAATACATGCAGGCTATTCTCTTCCTTAGTTAATTGGATAACTAAATAGGGAGACTGGAGTGAAAAACACACATGATTATTTAACATGAAAAATCAAGAAGGTTGACTGAATAACAATTTTTTAATTAATATATAATAAAGAACATTTGAGTTTTAATTAGTCTTTATTGGCATCTCAGTAAAATCCAACAGAACCTGCTTCAATTAATTTCAAACACAGGTCTTTCAAGTTTAGGTAATTTAAACAGTTGGTGTCCAATACAAATCTACTTATTAAACTGTTCAAAATGGATGCAATGCATTCAAAATATCAGGGCAAATGCATTTAAATAGATAATTTGTTGAATAAAGATCTTGGAATATGGAGCTGGAAGGAGTCTTTGAAATTATTTAGTGTAAGTATTTTTAAATTGGAAAACATTGGTTTAGGGCAGCCAAAGAAAAGACAACAACCATTTATTAAGTGCCTACTCTGTGTCAAACACTAATAAGCAGTGATAATCATAGATAATTTAAGTTAGCTGATTTACTCATAGTCATAGAACAAGGGTTCTAATCTGGGATATTTATTCAATTCAGTGCATTGGATAAATAATTATTAAGCATTTGCTGTATGCACAACTACATGCTAGCTACCAGGATTTTTTTTTCTGGTTTAGATTTCATTTGTATGACTTTTCTTTGAGTCCTGATTAAGAAATTCCTTATCCCAATGTATATGGGCACATGCTCTAAAATTTATAATCTCAAAGAGTTGTGTGGGGCATTGAGAGGTTAACTAACTGACATACAGTCAATTTGTGTCAGAGGTAGAATTGTTAGAAATACTTTCCAGGCAAATTTTTTAAACTTTATTTTTAATTTATGGAATAAAACAAGCATTTCTGTAACATATTACAATAAATAACATGATTATACATGCACATCTACTATGCACAACTTGCTATTCCTTTCAAATATGCAACAAAATTATCATGTAAATATTTTTTTCTTTCTTCTCTCCCCCCCCAGAAATATCTATTATTAGATACATGTAAAAATCTAAATTTTTTTGTACGTTCTTCTATTTATCTGTTCTTATTCTGGATGCAGATAATATCTTTCTTCTCATGTCCTTTATGCAGAAAGACAGGACTGGCAAATATGATTTCTGAGAAAGATATGTCTAAAATATAAAAAATTAAAAGAAATAAACAGGGTAACGACACTGTCAATACTGAATCTATAATAGGCATTATAATACTGGGCGACTTTAATCTTTTTCTCTCAAAACTAGATAAATCTAACAAAAAATAAATTAATTAAGGACATGAATAGAATTTTAAATAAACTAGATAGGATACATGTATGATGAAAATTGGTTGAAATTTTCTCAGTGCTTCATGTGTCTTTACAGAGATTAACTATATATATATATATATATAATGTATATGTTCATGCAAATGTTATAGTTATAAGCAGAAAAAATAAAAGTATTCTTCTGAGGTCATAATGCATAAGGGGCAAAGAGATCTTGTAAAACTTTTATCAGATCTTTGAGAATACAAGTCATTCCCCAATTGAAAAATGGTCAAAGGATATGAGCAGATAGTTTTCTCATGAAGAAATCAAAACAAATTATAATCATATATAATATTTGAAATCATAAATGATTAGAGAAATTCAGATTAAAATAACTTTGAGATGTCATCTTACACCTACCAAAGATAGAATTTGAATTCAGCATAGTACTTCTCAGCATTTGCTGGTTACAACACATAAAAATAGCCTTAAGAAGTTTGCACTCTGATCCACTAAAACCAGTGCCACAAAGCCAATATTTGACAAAACAGTTTTCTTACAGTTTAAAATTTAACGTAATTAAATTGCAAAAAACTAAAAAAAAAATAAAAAAATCATTAAAAAATAAGCAACATAAGCAAAATACTTTTTAAAAAAATTAATGTCTTGCTATCTTAATAAAAAAGTCAAATTGTTTGAGTTCTAAACTTCAGAAGTAGCCAGTACTTTGTACTTCTCATGTGAATTGGTTTTATCTTTGTTAGATGTAAAGTTATTAAGTTATTATTAATTTTTAAGTCAGGGTTTAGGTGAAGACTTGACAAAGAGATACAAATATATAAAACCAAATTTTATCAATTCAATTCAATTCATATTTCATGACACTTATTTAGTGCAAGGTTCTGTGATGTCAAAGCAGGGAATGTAAGTTTGAGTAGACCATGTTCATGAAGTTTACCATATAGTTAACAGTTGGAAAGCATGTATGTAAATACTACAATGAAAGGTGGCATTATAATAAAAGCTACCAGAATGACACAAACAAGCATTCCAGGGAGGGGGACAGAATCTGTTAAGTTAATGTATATGTGGTAAGGGAATGAGGAATGGGGAATAGCCTTGAAATATGACATTTAAATTAAGGCTTAAAGGATAATTATTACTGTTTCTAATGAAAGGAAGTTTTTCAAATTCAGTTTAGTGAGTATTAGTTGAGAATCTTCTCTATATCTATCTCTGTTCTATCTTCCATGGTAGAAACCACAAAATTGTCTCTGTCATAAAGGAACTTACAGGTTAGTTGGGGGATAAGACTTAGATGCACTAAACAATTAGAAAAGAAAAAAGGTAATAGATAACCAAAACCCCACATGCGATTTTATGTTTTGAAGAGAATGAAAAGCCAAATATGGTGATCCAGTGACTGTCAGAAGGAGAAATGAGCAAAGTCCCTAGATGCTCAAATACTAGGCTGACTTTAAAAGGGTTAGTTAAAACCTTTGCTATCTTATTTCCATTTTTACCTCCCTGGGCCCATTAGAAAAGTACAGAGAATAGAGGTTACACACTTCCAACTAAAAGTTCAAGTACTTTCTGTGAAGATCAATTTGATATCCCTTCTCAATTTAATAGGACAGAGAGGTGGCATAGTAGATAGAGGTTAGGGCCTGGAATTAGTAAGACTTGAGTTCAAATTAGGCCTCAGATACGTACTAAGTCTGTGATCCTGTGATCAGTCATTTAACCATTTGGCTCAGTCCTTTATCTGTAAAATGAGTTGAAGATGAAAATGGTAAACCATTCCAGTATCTTTGCTAAGGAAATCCCAAATGGGGCCACAGAGAGTGGATGTGACTGAAATGATACTTCAACAACTCAGTTTAAATCAGCATTTATTGAGATCATTGTGATTTAATGAGTACCAGTGATTACATTAGTTAAGTTGAGGAAAATAGAATTGTTTGGGATGATTATATTTTGTTAATGTTGTAAAAATGAGAGTTGTGAGTGATTAACCCACTATGGATAATTATATCGCTTATGATTCATTTAAAGGATAGATTTATTCTGTATTAAGCCTATTGTAAGACCTTATATTAACTGGTGATAGGAATTTAGTATTACCTCTTTCCACTCCTAAGGCTTGAAAATCAAAACTTCCTAAGGATTCCTTTATCATTGTTCTTCAATCCCAGAATGTCACTGATCAGACCTTGATGAAATGATCAGATGGCCTGTATAAGGCCAGAGATTTTGATGACAGGCTCTTATGATCTTTGAAAGGCTGAAGCCCTTGCTGACAAGAGTTTTATGACTTTTGGAAAGCCCTTGTTGAAGTGTGTAAATGGATAGTCATTGCTGAGATGGTTGTTGGCAGTTGACCTGAGAAAGACCTGCTGACTAAATAATTGGGATTAATGGTTATTTCCTTAGCCAATCATGGGAGCTTTTTCCCTTCCTTCTAAATATTAACCAATCATAAGAGTTTCCACGTTTCTGAAGGAACCTCCCAAGGACTAAGGGACATCCTAGAGAGTCTCCAAGATCCATAAATCCCTTAACCATGAAGAAAGTCTTGGACCCAATTGCTTAGGGACCACAAGTCTCCCTAATAAATTGATTTATCATGCTTCAAGTTCTGCTTCAGTGACTTTTATTGTAAACTGGAATTCTGTGACCCATACTTCAAAATAACAGCTGGTGAGAGAAGAGTGGTAGAGTCAAGATGGCAGAGTAAAGGCAGGATTTGCCTGAGTTCTCCCTAAAGGCACTCCAAATACCTTTAAATAATGACTTTAAACAAATTCTAGAGTGGTAGAACTCACACAAAGACTGAGTGAAACAATTCTCCAGCCCAAGATAACTTGGAAGATTGGCAGGAAGGGCTTGCTGTAACAGCATGAGAGAGGAGCACAGTGTAGCTTGGGCCACCCTGAAACAGACTGGCTCCAACAATCCAGTCTCCTGGGCAACTGGGTTGGTGGCAGTAGTGGTAGTTTCCAGACCTCTCAGCCCAGAGATTGTCAAGGACAGCTTGGAAGGTCATCAGGAAAAGTCTGTGGCATAGGGAGAGAGTGGAGCCCAGTCCAGTTCAGTCCTCAGCAGCACAGACCTGGTCCTAGTGGATGAACAGTCCTTGGGAGTCACTCAATCAGCTGCCCAAAGCTCTTGGTCCACTGATGGTAAGGGGGTCAGAAGGAGATTACAGGGGCCTCTTTGCTATCATTGAGGCAGTACTCTCTTGCTTTGCCCATGTTCAGATCTGGGTCACAGTCCCAGAAAGAGGAGGAACAGTAGCACATTATATCTTGCTGCTGCAAGGGAGCAGGAACCCTTGTCTTAACTCCAGAAAGTGGTGCTTGTGGTCACATACACACCAGAGCACAGGCCAGGAGAGTAGCAAAAGCCTCTCTTTAGATCATATCACCTTGGAAGAATTGAAAACTTGTAGATCCCTAGAAATTATCTCTGAAAACAGCTGTAAAAAAACTTCAAAAGTTTGGGACAGTGCATCCTTTATCCTGGAAATACAGCTCAACTTTAACAAGATTTTAACATCAAGTCATAGCCTGTGGAAATGGGCAAATAACAGAAGAAAAAATCTGAGCATAGAAAGTTACTATGGTAATAGGGAAGATCAAAACACAAACTCAGAAGAAGATAACAAAGTCAAAGCTTCTACATCCAAAGCCTCCAAGAAAAATATGAATTGGTTTCCAGTCATAGAATTGCCCAAAAAGGATATTGAAACTCAAATAAGGGAGGAAAGGGAAATGAGAGTGATGTGGGAAAATCCTGAAAACTAAGTCAGAAGCTTAGAGAAGGAGATACCAAAAAATACTCAAGAAAACAACTCCTTAAAAACCAGTCTGGACCAAATGGAGAAACAGGTCCAAAGGAGAAGAATACCTTTATTTTATTTTATTTTATTTTAGTTTTTGTTTTTGCAAGGTGATGGAGTTAAATGATTTGCCAAAGGTCACACAGCTAGATAATCATTAAATGTCTGAAGCCAGATTTGAACTCAGGTCCTCCTGACTCCAAGGCTAGTACTCTATACACTGTACCACCTGGCAGCCCCCAGAAGAATTCCTTTAAAAGCTGAAGTGGTCAAATGGAAAAGGAGATTTAAAAGGTCACTGAAGATAATACTTCCTTGAAGTATAGAATGGGAAATACAGAGGGAATACATAAAATACAGAGGGGAAACTCATGAATTTGTGAGAAATCAAGAAGCAATAAAACAAAATCAAAACAATGAAAAACTAGAAGAAAATGTGAAATATCTCACTGACAATACAACTGATCCAGGAGAGATAATCGAAGAATGATTGGACTATTGGAAAGTCATGATAAAAAATAAAAGAACCTAGACATTATCTTTCAAGAAATTAAAAAGGAAGACTGCCCTGATATTCTAGAACAGGGCTGTCCAATTTTACTTTTAAAAGTTTTTATTGAAACAATAGACAATATGTTTTGATTTGTCATTTTAGTGCAAGCTTTGTGGTAGCTTGGCTTTGTTTAATAAAGCATTTCATAAACACACAGAGGGCCACATAAAATCACACTGCACACTGATTGATGTCTATGGGCCAGATGCCCTGGTCTAGGAGCAGAAGGTAAAATAGAAATTGAAAGAATACACCAATCATCTTCTAAAAGAGATCTCAAAATGAAAACTGTTAAGGATATTCTTGCCAAATTTCAGAGCTCCCAGATCAAGGAGAAAATATTGAAAACTTGCAGAAAGAAACAATTCAATGAGCCTGGAGCCACAGTCAGGATAACAGAAGATATAGCAGCTTCTACATTAAAAAATCATAAGGCTTTAAATATAATCTTCTAGAAGGCAAAAGAGCTTGAATCATAACCAAGAATCAACTATCCAGCAAAACTGAACATAGTCTTTCAGGGGAAAATATGGATATTCAATGAAATCTGGGGTTTTCAAACTTTCCTGATGAAAAGACCAGAGATGGAAAGAAAATTTGATTTTTGATATGAGACTCAAGTGAAACTCAAAAAGGTAAACAGAAAAGGGAATTATAAAGGTTTTAATGCAGTTCAACTGTTTATATTCTTGCATGGGGAAGATGATACTTTCTCATTTTGTAGGACTCTTAGAAGAAACATATATAGAAAAGAGAGTTGAATATGAAAGGGTAATTTATTAAAAAGATGGAGTTAAGGGATGAGAAGGAAAGAGGGAGGTAGAGTGGGATAAGTTATTTCTCATAAAAGGCAAGAAAAAACTTTTGCAGTAGAGAGGGAGAGGGGAGATGTGAGATGGAGTGAGTGTGCCCTACTCTCATCGGAATTGACTCAGAGAGGGAATAACACACACACACACACACACACACACACACACACTAAATTGAGTGTAGAAATCGATATTACCTTAGGGGGAAGTGGGATTGAAAGTGGTTGTGGTGGGGGCAATCTGATGCAAAACACTTGAGGGGGACAGAGTGAAAAGAGAGAGAGAATAGAATAAACAGTGATGGTGGGGAGGAATAGGATGGGGGAAAGTACAGTTAGCATTCATTACTATGGGAAAAACTATCGAAACGAGTTTTTCTGATTAAGACCTCATTTCTCAAACATAAAGAGTTGAGTCAAATGTGAAAAATTAATAGCCATTTCCCAATTCATAAATGATCAAAAGATATTTACAGTTTTCAGATGAGGTTTGTCAGTGCTTTCTTGACCATATTGAAATAAAACCTGTTAACTATTGATTGGAAAAATTCAAATTAGACCAATTTTGGGCTGACCTATTGGACTGGCTAATAGAACTGAAAGAGATAATGATTAATGTTGGCTGGGATTGTAGGGAAAATAAGATACTGATATAAACTATTGGAGTAGTTGTGAAATGATTTAACCATTCTTTATAGCAATTTGAAACTTTACATAAAAGGTTATAAAACTATGCATATCCTTTACCTAGCAATGTTACTACCATGTCTATATGTAGAAGACATTAAAATAGGAAAGAAAAGTGTATTTATAGCAACTCTTTTCTCATTGCAAAAAATGAAAAATTGAGGGAATTCTCATCAATTGGGTAATGGCTGAACAAATTGTGTATATGATTGTGTTCAAATACTCTTCTGCTATAAGAAATGATGAGCAGAAATGCTCTCAGTAAAACCTGGGAAGACATATGGACAGATGCAATGGGAAATGTAGTATATGCAAAGTAAAGCAACCACATTGTAGGATGACCACTTGTGAATGACTTAGCTTTTCTCAGCAATGCTGTGATCCTTCACCTCTGAAAGACTTATGATAAAGAATGCCATCCACACCCAGAGAGAACTAATAGTATCTGCATAATTTTTTTACTTTATTTTTCTTGAGGTTTCTTTTTTTGGGGTGGGGAGGTCTATGTTTTCTTTCACAATAATGGAAGTGTTTCATATGACTACACATTTTAACCTATATCAAGCAGCTTTGTCAATAAGGGGAGTGTGTTGGGAAGAAGGGAGAGAATTCAAAACTCAAAGCTTTAAAACTGAATCAAAAAATTATTTTACATGTAACTGGGGAAAAATAAAATAAAATATATTAAAAGAAAAAATTGTTTGTAGGACTAAACTAAATGATGAAAAAGAAAATCCTTAAAAATACAAAAAAAAGTCTTTCTCAAACTCATTCTTTGCTTCTTTCTCTCACACATATGAAAATACATATAAATATGTATGTATGTGCATATCTATAAATTGATGTTATAAGAAAAATTACTGCCATTTTCCATTAGTACCCCAACAACATGGATTTCCTTTGTAATGAAGTACAGTTAAATAAAATGATATATTAACTGCTATGATAATTTATGTCTTATTCTACACCTATCTTCCTAAACTTCTCTATTGAAAAGAGGATAATATGTTTCATCTTTCCTTCTCTGACATCAGACTGGTCATTGCTTTGTTCATATAGATATAGATATGATGATATAGAATCATAGTCTTAGGGTTGAAAGGGACCTTAGACCACTTTGTTCTACTTCCTCATCATACAGTTGAAGAAACAGAGGACAAAAGATACTAAAAATAACTTCTCTAAGATCACAGAGGAAATATCAGAGTGGGATTTGATCTATGTTAAGATCTTCTAATGTTATTTTCTTTTACATCCTTGTGGTCTTTGGTTATGTTATTCTTTGAGTTCTGTTTATCTTTTAATTTATGCTATCACTTTACATGAATATTGGACTTTTTCCAAATTTCCTCAAAGTCTTTCTAGTTGCTAAGTTAACAATGCTGTTCTTTATTCAAGATTTTCAAAAGATTTGTATATTTGTTTATTTTTTCTTCCTTCTCCCCCTCCTTTTACAATAGAAATCCCCCCCTCTTCCCCTTTCCTTTCTCTCCCACTTCTCCCAGAGTCAATGATTGACAAATTTTTCATTATTTCCAGCTTGGTAAACACTCTTTGATAGTGATTTGTCCTGCCTCTATCAAGTTTACAGAACAAGATCAGAATTTGGGGAAGAGTGAAGTAAGGGAAGCTGCCTGGTATTGATATTAAGAAACTTAAAGACATTGATGGAGAACAAGAGGTTGAAGAGTTGTTGGGAGAACTGGCATCTGGCCACAGTTCCTGGGTTGCTTCCACTGCAAAATGTTGATTTGGGCTAGTGACTAGAGTATTCCATTGCTGCCAAAATCATGCCATATTAGCTATAACATCAATCTGTGAACAAGTCTTTGAGGCAACAACCTGGATATAAGTGACTTATGGGGAATCTAATTGGCAAGCTGTTAAATGATATAGTAGAAATAATCTTGGGTCTGGAGTCAGAACAATCTGTACTTAAATTTTGCTTCAAATATTTAATATCTGCATGACTCAAGGCAAATCACAACCTCAGTTTCCTCTTCTGTAAAGTAAGGATGAAAATAGCATCTACTTCCTAGGGTTGTTGTGAAGATCAAATGACATCGTGATTGTAGAATATAGTGTCTGGCATAGTAAGTCTTTATATAAATGTTATCTATTATTATTAATGTTTATTAGCAATAGATTGGGCAAGGACTTTATTACAAATTAAACCAGCTACTCCTATTTTTAAAGAAGAGTTGTGGTGCTAAGGAAGGAATGAGTTATTGAGCCAAATGTAAACTATTTCCACCGAGGTTCTTTCCTTTTTGGGTTTTCTCTTTACTTTGGCCTTCTATTTGGTCACCATGTCTTACTGGGAACAGCAGTTTCATTTATTTTTAATATTGGTTTGACTCCTTAAGAATACAGTCATTAACTCTGGACATGTTGACCAAGTATGAAGCCCAGCAGGAGAAAATGAAAACACATTAAAAAAAAAGAAAATAAAGCATAACTACTTAATTTTATAATACTCAATTTAAAAAAGTCAACCAAATCATGAAATTTTAGAATTGGAAGGCATTTCAGAGACCATGTCATTTAACCCATGTCTAAATAAGCTTATAACTTGTGTGATCAAACTTTCCCTGAAGTTGAAGGAAACCCCCTTTCCTTCTCATGTTTTTGAATCATCCAGCCTTTGCTTAAAAACTTTCATTGAGGAAGAATCTATTTCCTCCTGAAGCAAATCCTTCTTCTTTTGCATAGCTCTATTTGGTAATTCCTTTTTTCTTCTTATATCTCCTTTGTAATTTCCACTCATTGGGAAAAGAAGGGAATAAGCTTTTGCCTAGTTCCTACTATGTTCTGAGTACTGTACTAAGTACTCTACAAATGTTACCTCATTTGATCCTCACAACAATCCACATTTTACATTTGGGACACCTGAGGCAAACAGACATTAAGGGACTTATCCAATCAGTTTCCCAGTATTATAGATTCTTCCTCTACAATGTCTCTTGTATCCAAATCCTTCTGTTCACTCATATGGTCCTGGCCTTAGTTTACGTCTTCATTACTTCTTACCTAGACTTTATAAATATGGTTTTCCTGGAAGCTTAATGCAAAATAATCTAGAAAATGCAACATTACAAGGACCAAAAACTCATGAATTGCAATATCAATTTGTTTCTTAAGAACTACATCAAGCAGAACATAACTGGTAAAACCTTTGGTATATTGAAACAGATAAAGTCCCACTTTTTGAGTCATTCTGACATACATTTACTCTCTGGAGGATGATGGGCAAGTCACTCATCCTTTCTGTACTTTAATTTTTTCATTTGTAAAATAAGAGGATTGGACCCAGTGACCTTAAAGATCCCTTCTAGTTCTAAATATTTAATCCTATGATTATTAGGAAAGTTATGGGATGTTATCTCTTGGGTTACCTGGAAGAAGAGGACATATTGAGCTTCTCCCAATGTGGATAATTGAATTCCTGTTTCACTTACTTTGAGAACATGATAAGAGAAAATGCTCTTGTAAATATCAAGAGAAGTTCTATTTGGTGCAGAAATAAAATAAATGTATCATAATTTCTACAGAGATAGTTTCTCTTTCATTTTCCATGAGCTCTCTTCTAATATATAGTCAAAAAACTTATCATACCTAGGAACAATTTTGTAAACAAACTGTTTTGGGCCTCCTATTCAAAAAATATGGCTAGCATATTGATTGGCCTTAATACTACTAACTTCTAGAATTTCAAAAACTCATAAACTTTATGAGTTAGAAAGGACAATAGAAGTCATCTTTTTTCAGGAAATAGATGAACAGGAATTTTGTCTACAGACTTTCTCTATTAAGGCAAAGCTTACTCATCTCTTACCTCAATACCAAGGCAGTTCATTTCAGAAAAATTTCATTTTTGAAGGGTAAATTTTTAGCAAGTTTTATCTGATGTCTATATCTATTTATCTATAAATCCCTTTATTTTTCCTAGTCCCATGTTGTATGGACAAGAACCAATCTAATCTTTATCCTCTGAGATACATTAGTTCCACTTCAGTGCTTTTTTGGAACTGTTCTCTCTTGGTTCTATCTAATTATTTGCTCCTCCTCCAAATAAGGATAGTTCCCCAAGGCACTCTCATCTGGACTTCTTATCTTTTTTATCTCAGTTCATTGAACTTTTCTTGATTTGTCTCTTTGGAGATGATTCTTTTTTTAAAAACCTCCATCCCCCTCCCCCACAAATGATGAGAAACCTCAAGAATAGTGAGAGAGAAAAAACTGTACTTCTGCCTGTGTTCAGATTCCAATGGTTTTATCTCTGGGATGAGTTGTTTTCTTGATCATAAGTCCACCAGAGAAGTTGCTTCAATATTTTTCCCATAGTTACTATTACTAGCTGAATTTCCCTCTACCCTAACCCTCCCCACTCTCATTTGTTCTATTATTTCTCTCTTTTCACCCTGTCCCTGCTCAGAAGTGTGTATCTGAGTATACTCTCTCATGATCTTTCCTCTCCTCTCTCACCTATTCCCTCCTTCCCTCCCCCCATTCCCCCTTATCCCATCCCTTTCGTCTCATTTTTCTCTAGGGAAAGAGAAATTTCTATTTCAGAAAATAATACAGCAAAATTACCCTGAGATCCTGGAAGCAGAGGGTAAAATAGAAATTGAGGGAATTCACAGTCACCTCCTGAAAGAGATCCCAAAAGAAAAACTTGCAGGAATATTATAACCATGATCTTTCCTCTCAGCCATTTCTAATGAGAATGAAGGCTCACTCATTCCCCCTCATCTTCCCCCATTCCACTCCATTGTAAAACATTTTTCTTGATTCTTATCCGAAATATCTTAGCCCCTTCTTCCTCTTCCTCTTCCTTCTTCCTCTCCTTTCCTTTCTTCCCAGTACTTTCCTTTATCACCTATTGACTCCATCTTTTTACTATATTATACCATCATATTCAGTTCCTTCCTGTGCCTTGTCTATACATAATCCTTATAACTGCTCTTATGAGTGAGTTATCAATATCTTCTTCCCATGCAGGAATACAAAATGGTTCAACATCATTAAGTTCCTCATAGTTAGTCCTTCTCATCCACCCCATCTATGGTTCACCTGAGACCTGGTTTTGGAGATCAAAGTTTCTGCTTAGCTCTGGTTGTTTCAATAGGAAAGTTTGAAAGTCCCTTGTTTCATTGAAAGTTCATCTTTTTCCCCTGAAAGAGGATGTTCAGTTTTGCTGGGTAGTTGATTCTCAATTGTAAACCAAGATCTTTTGCCTTCTGGAATGTCATATTCCAAGCCCTATGACACCTCAATATAGATGCTGCCAGATTCTGTGTAATCCTGACTATAAAGCCATGGTAGTTGAATTTCTTGTTTCTGGAAGCTTTTAGTATTTTCTCTTTGACTTGGGAGTTCTGGAGTTTGGTTATAATATTCCTGGAAGTTTTTCTTTTGGGATCTCTTTCAGGAGGTGATCCATGAATTCCCTCAATTTCTATTTTACCCTCTGCTTCCAAGATCTCAGGGTAATTTTGCTGTATTATTTCTTGAAAAATTAAGTGTAGGTTCTTTTCCTGTCATGCCTTTCAGGAAGCCCAAAAAATTTTAAATTATCTCTTCTGGGTCTGTTTTCAAGGTCAGTTGTTTTTTCAAATGAAATATTTCACATTTTTTTTCTAATTTTTATTTTTTGGTACAATTTGATTTCTTCTGGGTTCTCATCTGCTTTCTTTAGTTCCATTCTGCATTTGAAGGAGTTATTTTCTTCAGAGAGCTTCTTCATCTCCTTTTCCAGTGGGCCAATTCTGCTTTTTAAAGCATTCTTTTCCTCATTTGCCTTTTGTGCTGCTTTTTCCATTTGGCCTAAACTGGTTTTAACATAATATTTTCTTCAGTATTTTTTTTGTATTTCTTTAACCACATTGCTGACTGGTTTTCATGATTTATTTGTATTACTCTCATTTCTCCACCCAACTATTCCTGTGCCTTCTTTAATTACTTTTCAAAAATATTTTTTGAGCTCACCCATAGCCTGAGACTGTTTTCTATTTCTCTTGAAAGTCTTGGATACAGAAACTTCAATTTTGTCATGATCTGAGTTTGTATTTTAGTGCTCCATGGAACCAAAGTAATTTTCTATGGTCCAATTCTTCTTTTTTCTGTTTTCTCATTTTGTTTGCTCATTTCCTTAGCCTATGACTGATTTACTGCACTTCCAAGACTTTAGGGGATTTTTTGGACAATCCACAGGGATTTTAATTCCTCCATGACAGGAGTCAGGCCCTTCCCTCTGTCTAGGAGTTATGAGGATGATTCCTGCTTAGCTATAGTAGTGTGGATGTCCAAGCTGCAACCTGGATCTGAGTGGGGGCAAACAGCTGAGTCCTGTCCCAGGGAGAGCAGAAAGATTTCTGTAGTCTCCCCTGACCCACTTACCATCTCTGGGCTGAGAGCTCTGGATATTCTGGGTAGCTCTGCCTACTCTGCTGCAGGTTCTCATCATGGGGTTGTTCTGAGACCAGAGCTCTGCTTCTCACTCACTCTGGTGAGGCAGAGTCCTCTCACCAGACGTTCTGGATGTCCCCAATGATTAAACTGCCCCCTCTGTCACAGACCTAGGCATCCAGCTTGTCTGTATTGTGCTGTAGCTTTTCCAACCCCTGGTCCAGGTGCAACAGACCTGTCCCAGAGATTTTCTAAGTTGTCTTGGACTGGGGAATTATATCATTCAATCTTTCTGTAGGTTCTGCCCCTCTAGCTTTTGGCTAGAATTATAATTTGAAGGCTTTTGGAGTTTTGGCAGAGCAAGTTTCTGGGAATTCTAACCTTCCTGCCACCATCTTGGCTCTTCCCCCTGGAGATGATTCTTAAGTCAACATATCTAGCATAAGTCTGCTCAGTGGATAGAGTATCAGGCCTGGAGTCAAGAAGATTCATCTTCCTGAGTCCAAATTTGTCTTCACACATTTACTACCTATGTGATTCTTGGAAAGTCACTTATCCTGGTTTATCTCTTCTTTTGTAAAGTGAGAAGTATTTTTGCCAAGAAAATCCTAATTGGGGTCACAAAGATTTGGGTGTGACTGAAATTATTGCATATCAACAACAACTACTACTTTCTCTCTTGAGTTCTAATCCCATATCACTAATCAGCTATTGTATACTTTTTTCAAACTAGATATTCTTTGACTTCTCAAACTCACTTTTCCAGAGAAGAATTTATCATCCCTTCCCTAAAATTAACCTGTTTCCAAACTTTTCTATTTCTATCAGACACCACTATCCTTCTAGTCATCTAAGTTCAAAGCCTAGGTGTTACCTTTGTTCCTCTACTTTTATTCATGAAGTTTTCAAATCTAGTTATCTCTATCTATATATCAAATCTTTATTATGTTCTCTTCCCTTCACTCATACAAACATGATCCTAGTTAAGGCCCTCATAACCTTTGCCTGGGACTATTGCAGAAACTTCCTAATTGGCCTTTCTGACTTGTCTCTTCCTACTCCAATCCAAGTTCTGCATAATTGCCAAAGTGATTTCCCTACACATAGGAGGCATAGTTCAACTTGAGATGGACCATGACAAATTGTCTTTACATCTAAATTTGATTAACTCTAGAAGCTTCTCGTTATCTCTAGGATTTACTATAAAATTTCAGTTTATCATTGAAAATATTTCATAATCTCATCCATTTTACATTTTCTGCCTTATTTATTCAATACCTCAATGCATAATTTCTACTATTCATTCAAATGATCTTCTTACTCTTTTTTTCCCACATGCCCTCTATTTCCCTTCTCCATGTGTTTGAACTGATTGCCTCTGTGACCAAAATGAATGCACTTCCTCTTCAACTCTGCTTCATGGAATCTCAGAAACTGCCACATTCTGCTATACACTTTTCCTGGTTGTTCTAGGTTCTAGTATTTCCTTACTCTCAATGTTTTATTTATGTTTTATAATTCCTATACATGTGCATATTGTCTTCACTGTTAGAATGTAAGCTTCTTCAGGTTTTTTTTTTTTGGTTTTTGTAAGGCAAAGAGGTTAAATGACTTGCCCAAGATCACACTGCTAGGGTAATTATTAAGTGTGTAAGTGTGTGAGGTTGGATTTGAACTCAGATCCTCCTGACTCCAGGACTAGTGCTCTGTCCACTGTGCCACCTAGCTGCCCTGAATGCAAACTTCTTAAGCACAGGAATTGCCATTGACTAGCCCTCAATGCAGCATTTTGATGAATAGTAAGTGCTTGTTGATTGATTCCACATGAAAGCTCTTCATCTACCAGAAGACAGTGATCATATCCTCTATGTCTTCTCTTCTCCATGTTAAACTTTCTTAGCAAGAGAATATTGAGATATGCTATCTGTCCAAAAGTATGCAGTAGGGGTAACAAGAAGAGATACCTGATCTACTGGTCTAGAATACATTTTCCTTGGAACTTTGATTATGAATGTCCATATTTCTGGTCATCAGTCACTAGTTAAAAGAACAGTTGAACCAAAAAGTCTGGTTGATCGCTGTGTTTTCCTGAGAATTGGCCATTAAACAGGAAAACTGCCCACTCAGAAGACTTCAAAGACACAGGAAACTTCCACTCTCATTATCTTCTTCCTCTCTTTTGAACACATGACTTAGGACATTCAAAGTTATTTTCCATGAGGAAAGGCAGGTGCTTCCTCTCCTGGAAGCAGTGATGAACTGTCTACATAAGTCATTGAGCATGTGGCCTAGACAAGCCTGGAGACTGAACCCCTGGCTCTTATTTCTGCTTTGTTTCTTACCCTGAGCACAAGTGATCAGGCATCGAGACTGAGAAGAACCTTTCCATCCTTGAGAACTATCTTGTTGACTTGAAAATTCAGAGTAACTGGCAGCAAGAAGGGCTTCCTGCAGCTATTACAGTTCTTCTTGTAGGATAAGATGAACAAAGGTTATAGGACAAGATAAAGCTGTGCTCTGACTTGTTATGAAATATGGATCTTGAAGGAATTGCTTATATATGTAGTGGAAAGTCGGCACAGTGGGTAAAATATTGGGCCTGGAGTCAGGACAATCTGAATTCAACTCTGATTTGAGATACTTACTAACTGTGTGATACTGTGCAGGTCACTTAATGTTGTTTGTCTCAGTTTTCTCATTTGCAAAATGAGCTGGAGAAAGAAATAGCAAATCACTCTAGTGTCCTTGCCAAGAAAACTCTAAATGGGGCACAAAACGTCAGTCATTCTTTGAACAAAGAGAACAAGGTGAAAATGAAATGGCATTTTGAAAATTCCACAAGATATTTCATATCTTAATATTGTAAATATCAAACTCTTGAGAGAGTTATTTTATAATATTTAAATATTTATCGATGAATATTTATGAGTCATTTGCATTTTTTTGTTTTTGTGGAGAAGGGAATAAAAAACTTTCATTCATTATACGATGTATATTGAGCATCTTTCTGGAAAAGGTTCTAGTAATGAACCATTTCTATTCTTCAAGTTATTTTCCCTTAAACCATTTTGTTGGGAGCAGTAAGAGCCAAAGTCAATGAGATAAAAATAGTTTTATTTTTCTACTCACTCCAGCTTGCAGAAGTCAAGCGCTGATTTCTTTAGTGGCAAAGAGTACCCCACTTACTGGACTTGCTGAGTTATTACATGTGATATTCATTTGAACATGAGTAATACAGTTAAAGAACAGGTTAGCATTACTAGATGATATGGGGTGTTTTGGCAAAAAATTGGGTTAAGTGACTTGCCAAAGGTCACAGTAGCTAGGTAATTATTAAATGTCTGAGGCTGGACTTGAACTCAGGTCCTCCTGACTCCAGTGTTGTAGCTCTATCTACTTTGCCACTTAACTGCCCTGATCAAAAGTGGTCTTAACAGACAAGGACAAATGGAAATGAGCAGTGTAGACCAGGAAAACTAGAAAAATATCCATGGAAAAACTCAAGACCTCATCAATCAGGTTACTTACTGAGGTTGGTCCATTGTTTTCCATGGAAATCTAAGATTCTTTCAGTACAGAACATGAGAGAAACCATTTATGAAAGTCTTTTACTACCTGCCAGAGGAAAAACTTGGAAGTAATTTTCATTTGACCTGGTATACAGCTTCAGAACTCTTCTCAAACCCAATTATTGGAATCTCTCTCTCTCTCTCTCTCTCTCTCTCTCTCTCTCAATGTGACCTAGATGGGGAAAATTTTTTTTAGAAAAGAGTCTAGAAAATTTGGAGAAGTAAAATGCTCTTTACAATGAAGTGTTTGTAGATCTTCTTTAAACATTTTTGGGGTATGCATGAGGGTGTGTGAGAACCTATTTTGATTATAAATAAAACCCTTCAGAGTCCCCTATGAATCAGGGAAAATGGAAGCCTAGAAATTCACAGTGTCTAGACATCCCATCAGAGGTCTAACCACAGGATGGGCACAAAGGATAGCTCCAAAGCTGTCAAAATAGCTCCTTGTAGAGTTTGTCCCAGATTTATTCATCTGGCAAAGTTTTTCTTTGCTTCTTGAGTAGGCCATGAAGTGAGGGACTGGAGTAATACCATTCAGCAGAATAAGTCTTCTACCACAACTTTTTTGGCCTGTCTGTTCAACCCTACGATCACGGGAGCAGCTGAGTTCATACATTTAGATTGGCAAGTTCAGGCACTGCTGGCAGAAGAATTGTAACTGGCTTCCCAACAAATAGTAGCAGGATTTGTGTAATTTAGCTTAGAGGGCCAAAGTATCCATGTAAACTTTTTGGATAGCACAATTCCTATTGGCTAGGCCAATGGTTACCAGACCTTGAGGTGCCTGGATGTCCCTTTGGCACCTCAAATTCAACATGTCCATAACTGAACTCACCCTCTTCATTTTCAAACCATTCCCTTTTCTCAGCTTCCCTATATTTGTTGATGTCACTCAGAGGGAAGTGAAGTTTTTCCTAAGGCACTAACACAGAGAATATCTACTTCCTCTGGATGGTGACTATGGTCATTCACAACCCTCCAGGGTTTTGTTATCTGAGCTATAGCCCCCACATAGCCATGACCCTCAAGTTTTTAACAAATGACACAGGTTACCCTTCCCACCCCTGGGTTTCACTGTGACGCCACTCTCTAGTCCACCTCTCTTCTTACTCCTACAGAAGCAAGGGCAATATTTACACCTCTCCCCACTCCCCCAAACCCAACAACGAAATGTACTTAGCAGTTCTTTTCTCCCTTTAAGTTAATCAGTGGCTGTCTTGTTGGTTCTACCCTGGCAATATAACTCACATTTTATTCCCTCCTCTCTATTCAGACTGTGATTACTCTTCAAGCCCACATCACCTATTGTATGAGTTATTCTAATAGCCCCTTACCTTGTCTTTCTACTTCCAGGTTTCCTCTTTTCAATACAACCTTGGCATAACCATATCCTCCCAAAATATCTTCCTAATGCAACAGTCTCATTATATCACTTTTCTGTTTAAAAACCATCAACAGTTTTTTATTGTTTACATGATTCAAAAACTGCTTGTTTGATGTTTAAGACTCTTCTTAAATCTAACCTTCCTTTTCAGTTATAGTTCATTCTTCACCCTTTTGCTCAGTTACATTCCAGGCAATATGGTGTACTCTCTCATGAAGTCTTGCCATCTTTCATCCATGTGCATTTGTGAAGGCTGTAATGCATTCTCTTCACCTTTCAATTTCACTTTTTCAAGTTTTAACTTAGTTATCACCCCTTCTCTTAGCTGAACATGATTTATTTGTTAGTTTTTAAAAGGGTAATTTTATTTTTAGCTCTGAACTTAAGTATCAAAATTAAAAAATAAAACTGAAATTCTAGTATTTTTATATATTTTGAAGAACAGAAAAGAATACTGTATATGAAAGCATGAATAATCATTTCATAGTACTAGCTTAAATAATGTAACTTCAGCATGTAACTTCCAAAGCTATCCTGCTCAGTTATATTTCTTTTTGAACTTCTCTTCATGTCTGTCTTTTGAAAAATGTTTCAATGGTCCTTTTTTTGAATCACCATTGCTTATACCCCTCTTGTATCTATCTTCCTAATTTAAAACAGGAAAAGATGAAAGAAGTATATTTACAATATAAAAATTTGAGAAAGGAAAGAGAAATTAAAATAGTGTAGAAAGGAAGAAGAAGGTATTGTTGCACAAGAATACCTTTCATGAGTTAAACAAAACAGATCTATACAGTAATACAGTAGTCATGTCTGGAATTTCAAATTGTTAGGTGTAGGTTAGCTCATTTTACCATTGATCCTCTGGAGATATGGTTATCATTGCATTGTTTGAATTCTTGCATATTTAGAACTATTTTTTGGATAATGTTCTCATATAAGTTGGTTTTCTTCTTCTCCCTTCACTCTTGCTTACCAAGATTCTCTAAAATTGTCTTTTCTTGTCATTTTCTATGATACCATATGCTACATCACATTTATATAACTATATTTGCCCAATCATTCTTCAATTGCTAGAAACTCCCTTAGATTTTATTTCTTTGATTTCTTTAATTTTACTCCTTTTAATAATATTCTTTTAGGATTAGGGAGATTGGCTTGCTAACTATTATTTCTTTCTTGCCTTTCTCTTTCTGTCTCTGTCTCTGTCTCTGTCTCTGTCTCTGTCTCTGTCTCTGTCTCTGTCTCTGTCTCTGTCTCTGTCTCTGTCTCTGTCTCTCTCTCTCTCTCTCTCTCCCCCCTCTCTCCTCTCCTCTCCTCTCCTCTCCTCTCCTCTCCTCTCCTCTCCTCTCCTCTCCTCTCCTCCCCTCCCCTCTCCTCCCCTCCCCTCTCCTCCCCTCCCCTCCCCTCCCCTCCCCTCCCCTCCCCTCCCCTCCCCTCCCCTCCCCTCCCCTCCCCTCCCCTCCCCTCCCCTCCCCTCTCTCTCTCTCTCGCTCTCTGTCTCTATCTCTCTCTCTCTACCTATTTTTCCCATATTGAGTTCAATATATTTCTATACCAAACTCCCTCTTTGTGTTTGTGTGTGAGTAAAAAAGATTGGTGTCTATATACATGGTCATTTTCATGTTTCTCTCTCATTAATATGTCAGTTCTTTAAGATCAGGGATTGTGTTTATTGCTTTTTTTGTAACTCTGGCAATTAGTACAACATCTAACATATAGTAAGTGCTTAACTAAAATTAATATTGTCATGAATAAGTTCATTGGGATAAAGAGCTCTTGGACTCAGGTTGAAGAACTGTCTGAAGATCCCTTTGGTACCCTCTAGCCCTTTGGAACTAATATGCCAGTTACATAATCAAAGAACATTTTCAAAAGGACATCAACATGTTTTTCCCATGAAGAAAAACTGAAAGTTTTCCCCCAATGATTCAGTCATTTTTGAACCAAGAAAAACTAACTCTCAAAGTACCAGAAACTTCCATTTATTCTACTAAAAAAGTATTATTTTATGGCCATCACATTGCTTCTAAATGTGTTCACATCTTCGCACAGATATAGGCAAGATAGATAAAGCTGAGCCCCAGGAAAGCTCACCTAGTGTTTTGGCTTTGAATAATTCTCTGTGATCCCTCTTCAATAGAGGAATTTGGGAAAGACAACCATTGGCCTGGTTATATAAAAACTTTGAAAAATAGGGAAAGCCTTTGAAGTGACCAACTCCTATTCTCCCATTTGTTATTTTGGTGCTAGGTATGGATATATAATGTGAAACCTTTTTCTTCTATTTCCTGAAACTAAGAATGACCTGGACAAGTTTCATTTGTATAATGAGAATAAAAGAGTAAGTTGATAGAAATCAGAAAGGAAAGATTGAATGGGGAAGAAATGGAAAATTAAAGCATATCTATTGTGACAAGAAACAAATCTAATTAAAGTCCATAAGTTTTCTTCCTTAATTAAGGAGACTGAAGAATTATATTCAGTTATTTCCATTTAACATTTATAAGAGCCAAAAGAATAGAGGTCTAATCATGAAAACTTTTCATATATGAATCAGTAAACCTTGGTTTGAATACAAGGTGTGCTTCCTTCCTGTGTGACCTTAGGCAAGTATCTCTCTGAGCCTTACTTTTCACATATTTATATTTATATTACTATATATTTATTTCTCATAAGATGCTGACTTTATTGCATCTCTATATTATAGTCTAACAAATTGGGTAATGTATACTATTTCACATAATAATATTTGTCCTTCATTCTTGAAGAAGACTTCAGGGCGGTGATGACATGGCAAAGCAAGTGAATTAGATTTGAAGGAGGAGGTGCTGTGCAAAGACACCAGCCTCATTTTCTCGTCCAGAGTCATCAGGGTCCAGTGACCAATCTGAATCAGGATGACTGGAGCTGGCCCTAGATGTGAGGCAATCAGGAATAAGAAAATTGCCTGAAGTCAGTCAGTCAACTATTAAATGTCTGAGGTCAAATTTGAACTCAAGTCCTTTTGATTTCAGATACCCTTTAACCACTCCATACCTAAGCTGCCCAATATAGTTGCGATAAGAAGAGGAATTTATGGAACAGTCCTGAGCTTGGCAGCTAAAAGACCTGACTTCCAATTCCATCTCTGTTTTTTATAGGTGACGTGAGTTTTATTTCTCTCTCTCTCTTTCTTTCTTTCTTTCTTTCTTTCTTTCTTTCTTTCTTTCTTTCTTTCTTTCTTTCTTCATCTTTCTTTCTCTCCCTCTCTCTCTCTGTAGCTATACATGTACATACACACCTACACACATTATATATGTATATGTGTATGAAAGAGAGAGAGAGAGAGAGAGAGAGAGAGAGAGAGAGAAGGAGAGGGAGAGGGAGGGGCGGGGAGAAGAGAGGACTGACTATTTAGATGGTTAGTCAGGTTTTCTATCTGCTAAGTTCAGGAATCTTCCACAAATTCCTCTTCTTATACTACCTATACATGTTATGTATTATTAATTTCCTAATTTGCTATACTACAATCTCAAGATCAAACAGAATGAGCATCTTTTGAGGGATAGAAAACATGCCTTGAGGTGGATGTGGGAAAAGAGCTGGATTTTGCTACTTCTTCCTACTTTTCCACTTCTGTTAGATTCTCCATCTCTTCATTTTTAAGAATGTATTAACCTCCTGTCTTATATTCAATTATGTATAGCTCCATTCTCCCTAGTTATTTGTTAGGTTGTAAATGTTCACAGGGTCAGGTATATTTGGCTTAGTTTTCATTAATTTCTTTGTAAATCTACATCAAATTGTAGGTCCAGCTTCGAAAGAATAATGCTTTTTTTTCTTTTTTAGTTTTTTTGCAAGGCAATGGGATTAAGTGGCTTTCCCAAGGCCACACAACTAGGTAATTATTAAGTGTTTGATGCCAAATTAGAACTCAGGTACTCCTTACTCCAGGGCCCGTGCTTTAACCACTGCACCACCTAGCTGCCCCGATTAACTTTTTTTTGGTAGTTTTTGATGATAATGACCTGAAATGATTCCGAATTTCCCTATATTTGTAAAAAAATATGCTTGACTTCATCCTTATTATTGTTTTTATCTTGGAAGTTTAATGTAAGATTTTATTGGTTTAAACTGGATCAAACCAACCTACTTTAGAGATGCATGTAATGTATATAATATTTATTGATTCCTTTATTCAATTAACATTTATTAAACACCATAATATTAATCACTGTACTAGAATTTGGGGATACAAGGACAAAAATAAAACTCTTTTCTTCCACAGAATTGTATTTCATTGATGATAAGAATCCACACATTCTATGGTTAACAGATTTTCCTAAGATTTTATCTCTTGTTAATTTTTCTGTTTTTGTTGATGGTTGTTCCCCAAGCCTTGTCATGTACTTCCTTCTTACCTTTGCCCCCTGAACTCTGTTTTTCTTCAACTCTCAACTAAAGTTCCAAATTCTTTAAGTGGCCTTTTTCAGTCCTCAATCTTAGTGCTTTTCTTTTGAAACTATACTTAATTTATTTATTCTGTATATATCCTGATAGTTTGTTTGATTCTTTCATTAGACTTGCATTAGACATTAGACTCTGTGGTCACTGAGGTCAGGGACTGCTTTGCCCCCCTTTTCTTTGTATCCCTAGTGCTTGCAAATAGTTGCTTAATACACATGTTAATTGACTTATTGACTCACTGATTTATCTCCTTTGGACATTCTTTAGCTAATCAAATCCTTCCTAAACTATGACACTCAGAACTAAGCACAATATTCCAGAAGAGGTCTAAAGTGGTTAACAAGGGGGCAGGGTATCATCTTTATTGATTGGACCCAATTCTCTGCCTGCTCTCAATATGAAACAAAACTCTTTCTGTTGGTGCTTAGAGTAATTTCCTTCCCATTGTTAGTGGAGCCTGTACAACCTTTCCACAGACTATAAAAAACTGTTGACTCTTCAGTTCTTCAATCTCATCACATAAGAAACCCAGATCTTAGTTTAGCAGGCATGCTGCAAGCTATTGACACTGTCAGGAGTTCCAAAACTCTTCCACCAGTGCTCTTTCAAAGGGGAAAGTATCATATCTGAAAGCCTAAATAAATCTAAATCAAACAAATTAAATTCTCTTTTCTAAACTACCCACAACAACCCTAGCCTCTAGGGCCTAGTACTCAAGATGCTTTTTTCCCAGTTTCTAGTCACAGATGTCAATGTGTTATAAGTGGATTCCAGATATGAACTTTGTTTTAAAAAAAATGCAGGAAAGGACAGTGATAGAAACCACAACGACACCCGGACAACTGGATATAATCCACAAACATGCCATTTGGCAGTTGAAGGGCAAACAAAGAAAAAAAAAACTTACTCTTGAAAATATCTCAGACCAAATCTCTTGGTGCCCACTTTCTCTCCCATCTATTTCTAATTCAAAGAATCTGCTATCCACAGTTGGAGAAATAGACAATGATTCAGTGTCAAAGGGATGTGAAAATAGAATAGTTTGGGACATATTGAAGGACTATTTTGGGAAATGAATTCTGTTTATGTAGAACAAATGAAGGATTTCCTTCCTAAATCTGGCCAGTTTGGTTACCAATAACTACAGCAAAACACACAAAAAAGGAAGTCTCTGAGAGACTAAGTAATAATCACTTTGAATGACTTGGAGGAGGGGAAGGTTTGAACCAGATGATGTCTAAGAGCCTTCCCTTCCAACTGTGGATTCTAGGAGTCATTATTCAAAATTACCATTCATGCATTCATTCATTGAAAATAAATGCTGGAGTTGGAAGGATCTGATCTTTAGGCCCAAGGTAGATATTTAAAGGGCAATAGAGGAGCTGGGGAATAAGCAGATCAAGAGAGATGATACTTGGTAGACTTTAAATGTTAAATATAAGCTCCTTGAGATCAGAGTTTGTTTTATGCTTATCTTTGCCTCTCATTCTGCCTTAACATAATGTTTGACATACAGTAAGTGCTTAAAAAGTGCTTCTTTATTGGTTAAAGGATAACATAAATGATAGGCATTATCATTAATAATAAAATGAATATTAATAATTATCAATGTTATAAGTTTTTTCCTCTTTGTCTAAGGCTTTTAAAGCATTTTCAAATAAGTACCCATAGTCTGAAAAATAATCCAATGAATGCTTGCAATCATGTGAATGGAAAGAAGAACCATTTTAAATCAATATTTTTAAAATGAATATTGCATAACAATAAAGAATTAATTTGACCCCAAAGCTTTTAGAAGATTCAGCTCTTCTTTCTTTTGCAGAGGTAGAAGCTCCTTGCATATGGAATATCACATGTAATATTCTATTTTTTAATGTATTGATAGATTTTGTTGATTTATTTTTCTTTAAATTGTTATAAAAGTAAGGATTTGGGAGAGGAGAGAAAGGATATGAGGGGAAATCTAGGTGATTTAAAAACAAAACTATCAATGAAATTTATTTTAAAAGAAGTAAAACCAAAGATTTACTGAAAACTTTGGTTTTTCAATTTAATATTTTATGTTCCCCAATTAAATGTAAAAACAATTTTAATACTTATTTTTAAAATTTTTGAGCTCTGAATTCTCATCCTCCTCCCATCCCTTCCCTACCCTTATTGAGAAGACAAGCAATATGATATATTGTGCATGTGCAGCCAGGCAAAACATATTTCCATGTTAGTCATATTGGGAAAGAAAACTTAGACCAAAAGACCCAAGAAAAATAAGTAAAGAAAAAAAATACTTTGATCTGCATTCAGACTCCATCAGTTTTCTCTATAAAACACTTTAATTCAGTTCAATTTTTGTGTGCTGGGTAATTGGAACTCAGATTATAAAGATAGAAACAAGGCACTTGCATACTACTTGATGGGGGGAGTGGGAGGGTGATGTCCAGGATCTGGATGATCTAGAAGGGTCTTATTTTTTTAATCTAGGCAATAGGGTTAAATGACTTGCCCAAGGTCATCACATAAGATAATTAAGTAATTACTAATTGTCTGAAGCTGGCTTTTAACTCAGGTCCTCCTGACTCCAAGGCTGGTGCTCTATCTACTGCTCCACCTAGCTGCCTGAAAGAGTCTTTTACAGAAGACAGTACCTAATCTGAACCTGGAAGGATTTGTATTGTTTGAATGAAAATTGTAGGGCCCTTTCCTAGAGAATGGTAGGGAAAGTGTTTATTGTGACCATTTACAGATAAATGAGATCTAATTTGTAAGAACTAGAAAGTGAAACCCAAGTCTTCTCTGAATTCAGGTCAGTAGCTGGGTATCAAAGAATTTAAATTTAATCCCTTCTCCTTTAACAACCAACTTTTTCTTCTTTTTTCATTTGATTTTTGCAAGGCAATTGGGTTAAATAACTAACTCAAGGTCACATAGCTATGTATTAAGTGTCTGAGGTCAGTTTTGAATTCAGATCCTACTAACTCCAGGACCAGTGCTCCATCCACTGTGCCATCTAGCTGCTCCACAACTATTACATATGACCTTGGGCAAGTCATTTATCTCCTAGGACCTCAATTTCCCTATGTATAAAAATGCCAATTGGGTTACAGGGTCTTTGAAGTCTCTTCTAACTCTAGATATATCATCATTTTATACTATGGCAAGAAAATTTCTGCTATATGCAAATGTTATATTTTAGCCTGCCAATAAAATTTTCTGAATCTATAATGAACACATCCAGTGACAGTTTTCATCATCTATGTCACACAGATCACAATTTGCCTAAACAAGGAAATCACAGAATGTGAATTGAATCTGAGGTCAGATAACCAAATAAAGTTAGGTCTTAATGATTCAAGTGATCCAAGGATTCCAATGAAACCTGAAGAATAATTCATTATGTGTTTATTACAAAAATAATATGACTGCCTTAGAGGGGTTGAAAAAGAAAAAGACTTAAAATGTATAGGAAAATTACAACCTTTGCAACCTCCATTCTTTTGCCCTAAATTTCATTGATGCTGGGGTCTGAGGACCTATGATAGTACTTAGGTAACAGGTTTGACTTTTCACCTTTCTTATCCTTTGAATTTTCTTATTTTTAAAGTAAATAGAGTCTTCCTTTAAGAAAAGTAGAATTCTTATGGCCCAATTTACAGTGGTGATAAATTGAAATGCCCTGGTGTACTGTGCCCTTTTGTTAAAAAAATTATAAATGTCTTTAATTGATTAACATCCCCCTAGTCATTCCCCAAATGTGAGTTAACAGATGTTGCACTAAATGAAGGATGAATTACATCAGATTATCTTTATTACCTTACACCAAGGCAGAAAAAAGATTCTGAGTTATTATATAGAGAGTCTTAATGATATGATGGGGGAAATCGTAACCTGTTCAATATATTTCATCTATGTCCACCCATTACTAAAAGCATTTACTTAATTTTGGTAGGAAAGCCAAAGACATAATTAGGAATAGAGGAGGAGAATAAGTGGTTTGAAAAGTTCTTTCCATCACTTCTCTCCACAAAATACTTTCATACACAAGCAAACACAGTATGACTATTTCTCTCTAGCTATGCTCTAGTTGCGTAATCCTGAGAACATAGCAAAAATCTTTGTAGCTTGAGTAGCCTATAAATAATAAGGATTTGGGGTAGACTAAGTCATCTTATAGAGGTAGCCAGCATAGTGGATAGGGTGGATAGACCTTGGGATCTGAAAGATCTGGGTTCCTTCCCTCTGACATGAGCTAGCTTTCTGATCATATCTTCATGATCATCAGTCTTCAATTCCTTCAAATTCTTCTTCAATCTTCAAATTCTTGGTCTAAGACTAGACATTACAGGCAAGTTTCATTCTGTTTAGGTTGAAGGTGTATTTATACTAGGGCATTCCATAACCTTGTAGTATCACAGGTTTGGACCTCTCCCCTCCTATCTCCTCAGCAGAAAATTTCTCTTAACTTTTCCTATTCTCTAAGTAGTGACTGAATAATCTCTTTTCCTTTCAAGCAACCTATAAGCAAGTCTCCATAAATTAATAGACCAAATATCTATATAATACCTCCTAGATTCCAAGCATTGTGCTAATTGTATTTTACAAATATCATCACATTTGATCTTTATAACAACCCAGTGGTGGAACTGTTATTACTATCATTATTTTTACATTTAGGAAACTGACTTGTTCAGGAAAACATAGCAAATTAATGTCTGAAACTGGTTTTAAATTCATGTCTTCCTAGCTCCAGGCTGATCTACTTATCTACTTTTTAATATCTACTGTGTTACCAGCTGCCTCAAATAGCATCAAAAAGCTCCTTTCATTGATAGTTACCCCTTTCCCAGGAGTAACTATATATTATATATTCATAGGTTAAGATTTCTGTTCTTAGTTTTTTTGTGGTAAATATATCTGGACTCTATTTTCCACTGATTATTCAGAGTAACTAGTTTCATTACATAGTTCATTAAATTGAGAATATTTTGTGCTCCTTGATCACTTCATGAAGTATCTGCTACATGCCAGACACTTGCTGAGGATCATACCAAACATTTCTTATACTCATATTTCTGTTCCCATATTTAATAATAGATGTGATTGAGATGGTACAAGTATAAAGGTCTAATTCTAAGTGGTTCCAGTAACTGGCTAGCACCTTGGGGCTAAGTGATACTCAGTAATACCAGGTATCAAGGAAATAATGATTTACAAGCAGTTACTTTCCATACTGGCATCAGAAAGGGGTGGAGAGATGAAGGCAGTGTGGGTGTCCAACCATATATATGAAAAATCCCCAAGGGGGGGGGGTCAGATAGTAAATAAGAGCCAACATTTTGAAATAAAAATAGAAACAAAGGAGGAGCCAATCTCCTTGTTCAGCCACTACCTCTTGTAGTTGAGTGTCTAGAGTGTTCCTTGTTGAAGATGTGCCAACCTGAGGATACATGATAGAACTGGGCAGATGGCTTTTTGGAAAAATTTAAGAGGGTATGGAGAAAGAAACTGATAAGAATGTTTTCTGAATTCTAAAGAGATTCACTGGGTAGCAATGCATCTTTTTAATTGTCCTTCAAGTTGATGGGTGAGTGGCTCCAAAATGGCTACTATTTTATACCCACAGCTACATCTCTCTTTAGAAGTTGGGCCTTCTGGCCTGTGGAGATGTAAACACTTATTAGCTCTCAGGGTAAGAAAGTGGAATATTACCCCTAGGGAAGGAGAGTTCCTGGAATCCGGTTATATTTATTGAAACAATATAGTATCCCTTTGGAGAGCTGCCAGTCCTGAGCTCCTGCCTGCTTTCCAGTCCTTTATGAAAGCAGTGGAAGCTCTAAGAAAACCATGTGGGAAAGGGAAAGACATGATTTAAGGGCAGATATGGGAAGAGGCCACTGTTTTTTCAGATTTTGTTTGTGAAAACCTCCTGGTACTAGTCAAGCAATAATCAATTTATTATGTACCTGCTGTATACCAGAAATTGTGCTGAGCATATAAAGCCAAACATGGGGAAGTTTTTCTCTAGAGGGGTTTATATTATACTGGAAGGATAAAATTTAAGGGTTATGGCACAGATGCTTTGGGTTATTGAAGGTGTTTTCTGTCCATTTTAATCTTCTATTTAAGGTTCTTATGACATGATGTAGTGTGGCATGATAGTGAAAACACTGCATGTGAGGTTAGAAACACCTGCATTCAAATCCTGGTTTGGATGTTTACTGCTCCTATAACCTTGGGCAGGGCCCTGATGAAGGGAAGTCTAAGAGAAGATTAGGTAAATCTACTACCTGAAAGACAGGGGAATCAACAGCACTTTCCCTTAATGGATTAATCCAGATAGTTCTCAGAATCATTCTTTGAATGCCTAACCTAGAAGGAGCCTGAGAGACCACCTAGTCCATTCTTCTCATTTTACTAAGTCAAAAACTGGGGCTTAGAGTGAATTGACTTGGTTGCTTCAGGACCTATAACTAGTAAAAGACAGAGAAACCATTCAATTATACATTATCCAATGATTTCCTGAAAGATATAAAATTTCCCATAAAGGAGAACTTTTTATCATAATTTGGGGCAAACAAGTGGACATTTTAAAAATATTTTATTCTGGTCTTGTTTCTCATTAATGTTAATATAAATTCAGAAGGAATCATTAATTTCCATGTATGATGATTGACCCTGAATTTTAATACACAGTATAGCAAAGTTACAAAGCTAGACTTAGAAGTAACCCTTCAGATCATCTCAGTCAACCCCCTAATTTTGCAAATGAGGAAGCTGAGATTAAGTGATTTGTCCAAAGCTATGTAGGTAATTTTGAAGTAGCATTTGACCTCAGGTCCTCTGACTACTGACCAGTGTTCGTTTTACTTTACAAGGCTCTCTATTAATGTAGAATTATCATACTTTTAATCCAAACTGAAATAAATAAATACAATGAATCCTTTACTAAAATTTTAGGGTTTACTTGTAAAATCAACTTTCAGTTGTCTGCATGTTAATTATTGTGGTAAATACTTTTTTTTTACAATTTCTAATTGGAATTGCTTTCTCCCTTTCTTCCAGTCATCAGACTACCCTTTATTCCCAGCATTCAGATTGTGCAAATTATTATTAATATTAATTTAATAAATATGCTAATACACAGAATTTCTATAATAAAATGTCATAAAATAGCACAAAACAGAGAGAGAGAGAGAGAGAGAGAGAGACAGAGAGAAAGAGAGAGAGAGAGAGAGAGAGAGAGAGACAGAGAGAGAGTTGGAGGCAAAACAGGTCTTTTTATTCTAACTTCAGCAAAATTATTTTTCCTATATTGTGCTTCTTCCCACACCATGCTGCATCCTCAAGATGAATTCTTTGTCTTGAGTTACTTAGTTTGGTTGTCTACAGAGAACAAGTGAATGATCTAGCTAAAATCATAATAGTCAAACAAAGAAAATAAGCCAAGGGCTTTAAGAAATCAAGTGGTGTATTGGATATTTACCCTAAGGATGTCTAGAATAGAAATAAAGGAACATATATGTTAATTCATTAATTCAATTAAAGGGAGGGATTTTATTGAGCAAATTAATTAAATTTCCCCAACAGATTTAAAGTGATACCTCAATGAATTGAAAGCATGTATCAATCAATTTATCCATCAATCAAAGACTTTAGTCTGAAAAAAAAGTCTTTTGTCATTTGGATTTGCACAGAAAGCCTATTTCGATTGACTGAATATACTCGATCATGCCCTTGAGATCCATCTATAAAATAATAAAGCCTCTAAGTATAAAATATTGGAGTAAACTTGAGCCAGAATACTTTTTTGTTTGTTATTTTTTGTTTCTATAGTAAAACCCAAAGAAGTAATCTTTCAGAAAAGGTCTCATTAGCCTCAACCTATCCTATTTAAGCCAGAGGAGAATATTTTAAGGTTCAAAGGGTTCAGAGGATTTTTAGCCTTCCAGTCTTGCCACTAGTGTCCTAGTGTTGCCCCTCAAAGTAGTAGCAACTGGTGGTGGCAATGTAAGGATCAGGAACTGAAAGCAAATTCCTGGATCCACAAAGAATCCAACAAAGAAGGTAGACTAAGCTTGAGGGGAGCTTCTCCAATACCCCTAGAAAGGTGCAGTATCACTTACTATGTTACCTCTTTGCTACCTATGTGCTTTCTAAATTTGAGCCCACTTTCCTCTGGACTCTTATCTAACTTTTCAGGTGGTATGTCACAAACTTTTGGGAAAGTTTTTTTTGTAACAAGGGTTTTACTGTGTGTCTTTTTAAAAGCTATTTGAACCTTCTGATTAAATGATAACATATGATAATGAAGGAGGGAAGCCTACTAGTAATTCTTGTTAACTATAGGGGAAATGGAAGGGAATATGCATTTATATAGAACCTACAGTAGTCTATACTCTATGCTAAGAGCTCTTAACATTTGATCCTCATAACAACCTGTGTGGTAGGAGCTATTTTTATTTTCCTTTTACAGTTAAGGAAACTGGGGCAAACAGAGGTTAAGTGACTTGTCTAGAGTCAAAGTGCTAATAAGAGTCTGAGACTGGATTTGAATTCAGGTGCTCTTGACTCTATGCCCAACACTCTATCAACTTTGCCAACAGCTGCCTCAATATAGCATTAGAAAGATACTCCATCACTCATCATTTATCTTCAGTCTCAGAGAGAACAAAGATCTAGGCACTTTAGCTCATTAATTTAAGTAGGATTTGGAGACATCACCTCAATTAATTTACTACAGGTTTCCTCAGGACTTTCAAAGAAACTATGAATGTTACAGTGGGAAACTGCATATAATGAGAGATTCAAACTTTCACATTTAAACTATTTGTTTTCTATTCTTATAGGGCCTTTAGGTGAAACAAATGGATAGAGTTCTGGGCCTGGAGTCTGTAAGACTCATCTTTGTGAATTCAAATCAACCTTAGATACTTACTAATTGTGTCACTTAAATCTATTTGCCTCAGTTTCCTCATTTGTAAAATGAATTGGAGAAGGAAATGGCAAACCAGTCCAAAATCTTTGCCAAGAAAATCCCAAATGGAGTCACAGAACTTTGGGAATGACTAAGCAACATCAACTTTTAATATGCTTGGAATATTCTCTCATCCAAAAAATAATGAAATAAAATATTCAGGTGGTAGGCTGCTGCAAAATTGTACCTATAAGTCTGGTCCTTCTCTATTTTTACTCTTTGCTATTAGATATTTCATTATACTCCCATATATTCATAAAGCGATTTGTTTGAAGACATGCCATAGGACTGGCAGATGAAGGAGACTGAGAGGTTGACCCAATGTTCTTTTATAGATCTGGAAACTGAAGTCCAGATAAAGGAAATGTTTTTTTTTCTCCAATGTCACAGAACTTTGCATATGTAGAAGAACTGAGATTCACGTACAAGTAATGTGACTTGAGATTCATTGCTTTTTCTATAATACTTCCAAATTTAGATTATGGGTGGCTTTAAGACTGGGAAACCAAGAACACTAGAGGAAGAGCTTCTTAAATTGACTTTGATAATTTTGCTTTGACTTTCTATTTCTTATATTAGGTTTAAGGATCTAAATTTGCTTTACAATGCTACCCTTTTGTGTTATTAAGAATCATAGTATTCTGAATTCTGTAGGACAGTGGAAGACTGAGTCAAGAAACATAATTATTTCATTAGTTCTTCCACTAACTGACAATATGATTGAGAAATTTATATTTATGTAGCTATACTGGTAGGAAAGAAGGTGGCCATCTTGAATTTTTTTGGGGGGAAAATCAAACATAGCTCAGTATACAACTGTAACTTTGTTGCCACCTGGTGGTAGAGTTCAAGAGAGCAGGGGCAGTTCTTGAGTGAATAAACCCCTTAAGCATGGACAATCAAAAGAGCAAGAAGAAAGATCCAAGTAAAATAACTTTCTTATAAAGTATTTTACGGGAAGGCATTTTAGTGGTATATTTAAGTGTTGGAGATTCTGATCTCTACCACAAGTCCTATTAAATAAGGAAAAAAATAAATTTTAATTATTTACCACCTTGTGAAAGAAATCAAATTTGATCCCTATGCAATATGGAAGTGATTAATTTTTGCACAAAACTCTTATGTTCCACTGTTACAGATTGTACCATCTAAACCACTTTAACTATATCATCAATATGTGGCACTGTACCCAAGATTGACTTGGTTGAGAGATTGTGGATCAATCCTCCCTGCTACAAAGAAAAGTGATTCAAAGCTTATATCTTTCTTACAGTGAGTCAACAGTGTCACTTTGTTTTCATAAGAAAGCATTTCAGAATATTTTCCAGGATCAATGTGACTGAGAGTGCAATGATAATTAAAATTTCTTATCAAGACAGTTATATTTTATCAAAAATGAAAAGTCATTTTGAAAGGAAAAAGTAAAAGAGCAAAAAGGATCATCAAAGATCTCAGAAACAAACAAATCTACACCCTATTGTATAATTTGACTTTTCTGTCCTTTTTATATATACCTTAAGAAGTTAGGCCAATGTTATGCAAATGTTCCAGTCAGACAAAAATCGAAATCTCCATTTACTTTCTTAGTTACATGAGAGAGGAATTAGAACATATAACTAATATAAATAACTGACAACTAACGGAGTAGATAAAAAGAAAATAATCCTCTGACTCACTTCCTGTATCAAATAACCATTCTGGTAGACTTTATACTAAACTCTTGGTATGATAATCCAAGATCAGAATTCTCTTATTACAACCAACTATAGATTTTGACTTTTGCTTACAGAATTAACATTCACATGAGAATTGGATTTATAGAGGCAGGAATCAACTCCTTTGCTTCAAGCAAAGTTTATTAGTTCAAATCTTAATTCATCATTAGCTCTCCCAAATTCTGCCCATACTCTTAACTCCTCTATTTCTTCTGATGGGACTGTCATACCCTTTGTCATATTGACTTGTGAATTTTGAGTCATCTTTGATTCTTCCTTTTCCCTGATCTCCATATATAAGCAATTGCTTGGTGCTAATTCAATCTTAATCAATACCCCTCATCTCCCTTCTCTCCTGTCAATTCCTATTATCATGACCGTTATTCAGATCTTCAGTCCCTATTTGGTCTTTTTGACTTCCTTCTAGCCCCATTTCATTCTTTATTTCACACAACCTGAAGGATCACAGATTTAAAATAGGAAGGATATTAGAAATTGCCAAACTCCCTCACTCCACATCTGATAAAACAAAAGGCCAAGGTGAAATAACTTGTTGAAGGTATTAACAGTAGTAATGGTCAAAGATAGAATATGAATACAGATCCTCTGATTCTAGAAACAGCACTCTCTCCATGGTACCACATTGCTCCCACTCAAGTAATCATGCCAAAGCATAAATCTACTCCCACCAGCTATCTAATAAAAAAACGTTTAGTGACTTCCATTTGTCTATTGAATAAAGAATGAATTCCCGATCCTAGCATTTAAGGTCCTCCATAATCTAATCCAAACAGACTTTTCCAACCCTAACTCATACTACTTCCCTTTGTATAGTCTGAATTCCAGACCAACTGGGTTGCTCACTTCTCCATTATGATCCTGCCCTCTCTGATATTCTTGTACCTGGAATGACAGGAATGGATCCCCCCATCTCTGTCTATTGAAGTTGCTTCTTCCCAGTGATGCATCCACTATAAAAGTTTTCTTGATTTCTTAAACAGAATATTTTTTTTTGTTTCTCCATATTTCTCCTAGCCCTTTTCCTTTGGAATTTTTTTCCAATCTCCCTTGAACAATAATTAATTAATTTTTAAGCAACTATATTCCTCACTCACTTTCACCCACTATAAATCCTTGAGAATATAATCCATTTAATAAATAATCTTTCTGTACCTCCCCATGTTTTGCACCATTGAAGATGCTTACAAAAATTATTGAACATATTAAATGCATGAATGAATTGATCAAGATTTTCTTTTCTACTTTCCTGCTTTTTTTTGCAGGAATTAGGACCAAGTCATCCTTTATACATGGGTACACCCATAGCACAGTTGAACTTTCACAAATGTCTGTCTCCTGACATCTACTTCTTCCCACTTTCCCTAATTTATGCTCATTTTTGCTGAGTTTGCTTCTTTTGTAACCTATCAGAAGTCCCCAGGCAATCCAAGATAGGTTTCACATTTGTAAAATCTCTGAAGCTGGGTCTTTGAAGGAAGTGATTTCAGTAGACAAAGATGGGGGAATCCATTCCAGTCATCATTTCACTGATATCTCTAAATTGATGTGAACATGATGGTTAGAAGGAACCAAGTGAAACTCGAACATGAAATTCCAATAAAATATACCCAACAAACAGTCATTCAACTTTCCCTAAAGCCCTCAAATGAAGGACAACCTTCTGAGACAGTTACTTCACTTTGACATAGCTCTCAGTCTCAGGGAGTTTTTCATTACCTCAAGACTAAAGAGCAGTTTATATCATTGTTCTAGGACTGAGGAGAGCCAAATCAAATTCCTTCCTCATGTGATAATTCTCCCAGTTATAAATTACTCCACTGTCAAGGTACTTCTTTTTAAGCCTCAGTTTCTGGGCATGTAAAAATAAAGGCAATTTGCTATCATAAAAAGAGCACTAGTCTTGTGGTTTAGGTTAAAATTTACTTACTATAAGCCTGGTGACTGGCAAGTCACACCATTCCATACTAAACCTTTGATATATGTTAAAACTATCCACAATGTGTATACTGATTCCTGTACGATTATCTGTTACTTACTAAATCAGTCTTTTCTTATAGAGAATTCAGACTTTTCCCAGTGCATTTCTTTTTCTGTCCTCTGCTTTGACTCATCAAACCTAGATCTTACCATTTTACTAGATCACTTGGAACAAAATGAATTATATATAGAACTCTCCAGTAGCTATAAGATAATACCTGCCAAGATAATTCAGATAATAACAATTCCTTTTATTTTTGATTCCTTGTCCTAAGACTAACTTGCATTGCTGGGTTGCTGGGCTTTAGGCTTTAAAAGTATATATATATATATATATATATATATATATTTATATATATATATATATATATATATATATATATGTATATGCATATATAGTACCTTCTCTATACAGAAAAGTGTCCTATCTGCTAGAGAGAGGAAGAAGATTTAGATAAAGGCCTGGTCCCTGGCATCACAGAGATTATAGATTAGTAAGGTACTATGAAACATGTTTAGATAACTATGCATTTTATCCTTTGTATTTGTGAAATCTGAAGGAGAAAACATTGTTTTTGCCTATGAGCATCAGGGAAATACTCACTGATAGTGTATCTGTCTTGTCATTAAAAGACAACAAGGGTCTTTATTGTTTAAATATCAGTCAGATAAGTTGAACAAAGCTCTGAATTCACAATAGCTTTTTCATAATAATATTTCCTTTGCCCTGTATTTCATTTAAATTATTATACAAATTCTGAATATATAATTCTATCTCTACAATGAGTCTTATTTCTGCTAATGTGTTATATTGGTTTATTTCTGCCCAGGGAATTATTTTTATTTTAGGATGTCCTGAAATGACAGTCGTTATTTCCAAATACCTGAGCCAGAAGGAAAAGATAATAGGATGTTACCACATTTTGATATTTCCAAACTTTTAGGGAAGAAACAGAGCAATACTATCTGTAATGTAAGATATGTATAGAAGACAATTTAATAAAGGGTAGATCAGAATGTAATTAGACAAATCAGTTTCACACCAACCTCCTATTTTCTATTTTTATTCAATATTATGTATATCATTCACATATAGGTTTTTAACCTATAAATGACATATTAGCTGATTTCTTCATCTTTAAAATAATAATGATACTTGTAGTATCCAGGGCAGAAGGCTTTGCAGGACTTAAAAAAATATTCAATTTCCTGTTTTGTCATTGATATTTTAATTTCAAAAAACTAAAAGTATGGCATATTGAAGATTAGTCAACTTTATAGTCATTAAGATTTGGCTTCAAAACTTCCCTCTAAAAGATTCTAGCTATTTGAAATTTAAATGAATCACTGGTAAGGAATCACTTTGAGTAGATTTATGGTCTCTTTCCAAATTAAAACATTTGTCTTCTGTGTGTGTGTGTGTGTGTGTGTGTGTGTGTGTGTGTGTGTGTGTGTGTGTGTTTGTGCGCGTGTGTGTGAATACCTTAATAAATATGCTTCAAATGGAATTTAGACATAGAAAATGAGAGTAGGAAAGCAAGATAGAAGGAAGGTAAATGATCTCAAGAATAAAGAGGTTTGCTTTGAATTAAGTAAACAATGATTAAGCTTCCTTGCTTTTTCTGGGGGAAAAAAAAACATGCCCTCTTCTTTCCACTCGCCCTTCTCCATTCAAGTTCAAGTGGAGTAACACTACCTCTATTCTCTTTTGAGGTTTGTCAGTTTCAGTGCCCAAAATGCAGTTTACTGAAATTTTGCTTTGTTTCAGAAAGCAGAACAGGCAGAACAAGTTGGTACCACAGTTTGGGGAATTTATTGAGTTGGGGAAGTCGCTTTGAAGTTAGCTGGGAGCTGAGGGTAGCCAGAGGAGGAGCTGGAATCTAGATTGTGTGTGTTCTTAAATGCTGTGAGTTGAAAATTACAGTTCTAGGAATTCACTGTTGGGTTTCAGAACTGCTTCTCCCTACCCTTAGGGCAATCAGGCATTTCAGAGTGTATGTTCTGGACATTTCTCTAACTCATTATGTGCAAAACTGAAGTCATTATCTCCCCTGTTGCTTTCAAACTCTCCTCCCACCTCCCCAAGTCCCCCCCCCCCCTTTTCTGTGAAAGGCTCTTCTATTGCATTCTCTCAGATTCATAACTTTGGCATAATCTTTGGTCACTCATTCCTGCAAACCATTTACCCAATCAATTGTCAAAGTTTACCCTTTCTACTTCCACATATTTCACAACCAACTCTTTTCTGATCATGTAGCTACCACATTAAAATAGATCCTCATCACCTGCAGTCACCTAAATATTATTCTGTCTCAAGTGTCTCATATTCAAGTACATGCTATACAATACTTTCAAAGTAATTTTTGCTAAAGCACAGATCTAATCTGTTCAGTCCCCTACTCATTTAATTCTAATGGTTTCCTATTACTAATAAGATAAAATATAAACTCGTCTAACTTTTAAAGTCTTTCACAACCTAGCCCCAAACTGTCTTTTTATCATCAATGGGCATTACTCTCCAAACTATCCTTCTATCAGTACCTAAAAAATAGCATTTCATCTGCAATCTTCCTGTCCTTGTATTAGCCAACTCCCATTCTTGGAATAGCTCTTTCTTCAAGATGCACATAGTAGTTCTTATTTTTGTTCTTTTTCACAACAACAAAAAGTATGGTGAACCCTTGGGGTGCATTAATATGGTATTCACAAATATTTTTATAACTATTTACTGATTAAGACACCATTAAAAATTTTTTAACAAAAAACATTTTTGAACATTATCACAAATTCCCTCAAGGGGTTCATGAACCATCTTCTATTTGACTACATTGTATTTATTTGTTTTTATCTATATTTGTATCTATTTATATTTATTTTGTGTATATGTATGTTATATACTTGTCTTCATTTTTAGAGTGTAGTTCTTTGAGAATAGGGATTTTTGAAAGGATTTCTATTTCCAGAGCCTGGTACACAGTTGCTAATTAATAAATGCCTATTTACTGGTGATTGTTCATTTCTTTTTTTCACTCATGTCTTACCTCTCAATTATAGTTTCAGATTATACAGCATAATATTCAAAAAGACATTATCCCTCTGCCCCCTTCTTCTTTTTCCTTCCCTCCTTCCTTCTTTCTTTCCTGAGAATTAAAAGTCTTTCATCGTTTTGGCATAAACTGACATTTTCATTTAGCTTGTGAATGGATAATGATTAGAAATCTGATCTCCCCCTTCTGTCTCAGCCTGAAACCTCAACGTAACTTTTAGGCTAAGTTCAAGGATCTGGAAGGAGGCTTTACTTAAAATTGTGCTATTTCTCCTTTTTTCAAAGCACTATTCCAATGCAATTTGCTAAGACAGCAATAGTATAGTTCCTTTTTGTTATTCTATCTTCTTTAAAGGCTTCCTATCACAAAGGTTATTTCTTTGTTTAAATAGGAAGGAAACAAATACATTTTACCCTGAATTTCTTTTGGCAGTGTTTAATCTTTTACTGGCTCTGTGATTCTTGTATTTGATTAAACAGTTTAATGGAAAAAAGAAATGTCAACAGTCATATATGAAATAATAATAAAAAATTAATCTAAGATATAATGGCCATAAATGAATAAGGAATTGTCTGGAAAGTATATGAGTTTTCAAATTCACTTTGTGTTTCCTTGCAGTATTTGCTTTTGAAAACAAATGTTTAAAGTTATTGGAAGTAAAGACCTGGTATTGTCAATGATTGAACCTTTAGAAATGAATTGTTTCTTCCCCAAAGCCCTCGAGGACTTTCTCAAATCCAGAAGCTGATGCTGCCTAGGGAGGGTGCTGGGTTTGTCGGTTACCTTCTAATTTATGAATTAAGTCAGAGAAGGTTGAGATGAAGGGAGTGAAGGGGAAAGGGAAAAATAACTTCTGTAGTCCTTAGACCTTTGGTTTTTCTAAACTTTTGAGGTCAAAAGGGTATGATTAATGCCAACAACATTCACTCTCCTCTTCCCTAGCTAACAATGTACCAACAAAATTCAAACAATGTTCAAATGAAGCTTGGATTGGGACCCATTGTTCATCAATCAGTTTGTCTTGTTTCATTTCTACCTAGTCTTATTTCTCATAGAATAGGTCTTGACTTAGTCAAAGTGAGACTTGAAAAAGACCAAGGTGAAGTGAGTGGAGCCAAGGAGGCAGAGTAAAGGTAGAGACTTATCCAAGTTTTTCCCAAATGCTTCTAGATATCTCTAAGGAATGACTGTAAAAAAATTCTAGAGTAGAAGACCCTCCCCCCCCCAAAAAAGATATAATGAAACACTTTTCCAGTCTAAGACAACCTGGAAAGTAAACAACTGCACAAACCCTAGAAGCTTGCCCTGTATCCTGGAAACAGAGTCCTATTTTTAAAAAGAATTGAAATCAAGTCATAGATTACGAAAATGAGGAAACAACAGAAAATATATCTGACCATAGAAGATTAGTATAGTAGCAAGGAAAATCAAAACATACTCAGAAGAAGATAACAAAGTCAGAGCTCCTATAGCCAAAGTTTTCAAGAAAAATATGAATTGATCTCAGGTCATGGAAGATTTCCAAAAGGATTTTGAAAATCAAGTAAGAAAGCTAGAGGAAAAAATAGGAAGAGAAATAGGAGTGATGGAAGAAAATCATGAAAAAGGAGTCAGCAAAATGATATAGAAGACACAAAAGTACTGAAGAAAATAATACATTTAAAAACCAGTCTAGGCCAAATGGGAAATGAATCCCAAAATGTTAATGAGGGGAAGAATGCCTTAAAAACAGATGTGGTCAACTGGAAAAAGAGGTACAAAAATTCACTGAAGAAAAAACCTCCTTGAAAGGTAGTTTTATTCAAATATAAAAAAGAGCTACAAAAACTCATTGAGTAAAATAATTCCTTAAAAATTAGAATAGAGTAAATGAATGCTAATGATTTTATGAGAAATCATGAAACCAAAAGAATAAAAACATGGAAGATATTGTGAAACATCTCACTGGAAAAACAACTGACCTGGAAAACAGATGCAGGAGAGAGCATTTTAAAATACTGAACTACCTGGAAGCCATGATCATAAAAAGAGCCTAGAAATTATCTTTAAAGACATTATCAAAGAAAACTACTCTGACATGCTAGAACCAAAAGGTAAAAGAATATAAAGAATTCTCTGATCACCCCCTGAAAGAGATCCCAAAATGACAACCCCCAGGGATATTATAGCCAAATTCCAGAGATTCTGGGTCAAACTGCCAGAAAGAACCAATTTAGGTATCAGGATGGCTCAAGATTTAGCAGATTGTAATATGATACACCAGTTATGACATCACCTTCCCATTGGCATGGTACAAATTGACAATGAAGGACAAACAATAACAATAACAATGACAGCACAACCAACAGCAGCAGCAGCAGCAACAATAACAACTAACAGTGCATTATTGTTTTCCACTTGTTCCAACATGATTTCTTGGCTTCTCTTTAGATTGGTAATGGAAGACCACTGATTCCAGTGAAAGAAAGCCAGAAGGAGAGAATGTTGCTTGTGCTTCTTGAGGGAGAGGCATCATGGCATCATGGCATCATTACATCATGGCATCATGGCTAGAGTATTAATATTGGACTCAGGGAAACTTAGGTTGAGCTCCTGTTTCTGATTCTTGTTAGCTAAATGACATAAGAAAAAATTATTGCCTCTCTGATCTTCATGTTTCTTACTTTTAAGGTGGGGATAATGAGACTTTTAGATGAGATAATATATCAATATGCATTCTGTCTAACTAATCAGGTATTATTCTAAGGCTGACAGGTGTAAGTGTTCATCTCTGACGAGAGTAAAATTATTGAGGTATTAAGCTTCAATGACTTATCTGAGGTCATACAGTCACACTAAAATCATTAATCTTTTAGTCATATTATTATCCTCTAGTCTACTATCCTACATTAGACATGTTACACATTTTAGAATAAAATTTGGATTTTAGGATCATTAAAATGGTATGATTTCTTTGCACTCTTTTTCAAAGCACACAGAAATGCTGGCAGAGAAAAATACAACAAAATCACTTCAAATACCTTTATTTCTCCTTCAAAACAATAAGCTGAAAAATAATAGGAAATATGTGTTTGTGGCAGACTGATATAGCATTCAGAAGATTCAGTCAGTAGTCTGAAAATTAAGGATCAAATCATGGCACCTATTTGATCTTGAGCAAACTAATTTCACTGGGACTTAGACTTTAGTTAATATTTACTATGATTACTTTTTTCCACTTTATTTTTCCAACTTTTTATTTGTTTTTTCAATGTGGCTAATATGGGAAAATGTCTTGCATGACTTCATATGCATAATTTTTGAGGAAAGATAAGAAGAGAATTTAGAATTCAAATTAAAAAAATAAATGGAAAAAAGTTTAATTATAAAAAAAATTCACTATGATCCCTTCTAGCCCAAACATTCTATGACATTAAGAAGTTTAAATAAGATGCAAGTTCTGCCTTTGTGACTCTTTATTGTAATTTAATTTTATTTTTTGAATATTTTTTCTAGTTTCATGCAGAGATAGCTTTCAACAACTATCTTTTTGTAAGCTTTTGAGCTCCACATTTTTCTATCCCCCTCTTTTTCTTCCACCCATGACAAAGAGTAATCTGATATATCTTATTCATATACTGTCATGTTTAACATATTTCCATTAGTCTTGCTGTGAAAGAAGAATCAGACCTAAAAGGGAAAAAAGCCATGAGAAAGAAAATAAAAACATAAAACAAACTTTAAAATGTGAAAATAGTATCCTTAGTTCAGCATTCAGCCTCTACAGTTTTTTCCTCTGGTTAAGGATGACATTTTCTTTTACAATATCCTTCAGATGACTCAATTCCACCAACTGGTGTGGTCAAAATATTAAAGGCCATGGCTCATTGGTTAATTAAATTGATCCTATTGACTAATATATTATGGACTGAACTACTTTTGGTTTCTTAACAGTTTATGGGTTTTCTTTGGGGACCCTTGATCCCTAAGACAAAACATTGATGTGTTATTGAAAAAGAAAGACATTAACTGAAGTCAACAGTAATAGTGATAGAAATCCTAGATCTAGAACAAAAGGACCAAGATTCAAATCCTAATGTTTCTGCTTAAAACCTTTGTAATTTTGCATGTCACAAAATCACAATTTATTTATTTGTACAATGCACAATTTATACAATTATTGAAAGAAGTAACTGTCTTTTCTTTGTATACTTTTGTATCATAGTTCTAGGAACACAATAAATGCTTAATAAATTCTTGTTGACTGGATGATTGTTTGTTGACCTTGGACCTTTTAGCTTTAGATCTTATGAAGTAATCTATTTTATCTTCACACACTAGAAAATGTACCCTTGAATTCTGGATGGAAATTCTATTGTTAAGGCATTTATGTTGAATCTGACTCTTTTTGATGCCATCTAGGATTTGTCTTGTTATTGGAGCAGTTTGACATTTCTTTCTCCAACTCATTTTACAAATGAGGAAACTGAGGCAAACAGGGTTAAGTGACTTGCCCAAGGTCACATAGCTACTGCATGTATTTGAACTCAGGAAGATGAATTTTCCTTACTTCAGAACTGGCACTCTCTCTAGTAGATCCTCTAAATAAGATTATTACAGGAGAATTACACAGACCAGTTTCCACCCTTAAATCCAGAATTTAAGACTTTTGAATACAGATCAGGCACTTTCTTTGCCCAGGCAGAGACCAGAAATGTCCTGCACTGTGGTACTCAGCCAACTACATGTGCCAGGGCTTTTTTTCTTATTTCTTCTCAAATGGTGATCACAGTAGAGGAAAGTTTCATCTCAGCTCAAAAACTCCAGTGAGTTCCATCAATCATATTGTCTAAACTCTCACAAATATAACAATAAACCCTTTGCCTTAGGGCTCCATACAATGACTTTTAACAAGCTCTCATTTTGCTTCCAAGTAATCACTTTCATTAATCAATTAAATTCAGCTCTGGTTTGTTTTTCACTATAAACACCCAGGGACAGATGTCCAACCTCCACAACAAATAAATTTGATCTCCAACATCAAAAGAAAGTATTGGCTTTCTTTAAATAACCAGGAAATTTGTGGATATGCCTAGGTCACTGAGAGTTTGCTCTCTTTCCACCTTCCTTTCATAGTTATGTCTTTCTGATGACTTCAGAATCTGTTAAGTATCTATAACATATATACGTATATACACACACACTTATATTTATATATGTGTCTATATAAAGATATATAAGCTCTGAAGATGACATTATGGGTGGCAAAAAACAATACTAGCTCATACTTACATAAGGCTTTAATATTTATAAAGTATATCTTGTTAAAAAAAACCCTTAGAAATCAGTTGAAATATTATAATTCCATTTCTATACCTGGAGAAACTGAGGCTGAAAGATTCAATGACTCGTGAAGGTCACAGACCTAGTATGTTTCAGAACTGAGAATTGAATTCAATTCTGTTCAAGTAGCAAAAAGGAAACAATTTAAATACAAAGGAAACACAATCAGACTCACACAGAACCTATCAGCCTCAACACTGAAGGACTGACTGGAGGACCCACAGAATACCATGTATCAGAGGGCAAACTGGGATAACAACCAAGAATGTACTACCTTCCAAAATTCAGCATATGTTGTCAGGGGAAAAGATGGATGTTCAATGAAATGGAAGACTTCCAAAATTTCCTGACAAAAAGACCAGAACTAAACAAGAGAATTCAATTGCCAAATACACAACTCAAGAAATGAATAAAAAGTAAAGGAAAAGGGGAAGGAAAAAATAAAACAAACAAAACAAATGAATTCAATTCTGTTGACCCACCCATTATATCATGCTGCCTCTTTTACAAACCATCTGTTAATATGTCTTCTGGGGTGAACACTAGCTAAATAGGCCAATGGAGCATTTGTTAAGCTATATTTTTATGCCCTTAATTGAAATAGCAATCCATTATCTTATCTTTGTATGATATTTAAAGAATATTTTCAAAGGCTTTATTACTAGAGAGCAACAGGTCATACTGAGCTAGAAAGGAATCCAAGTACATGCATAGTTAGATTATGTATTATCTCAGGATTAGACTAGCAAAGATCAGAGAAGCTCATTAATAGAAGGGGCAGTAAGTGATGTATTCTCTCACCTCATGCAAATATCTACTAAGAGAAGGAAGGGTTATAGTTCTTCCTTGTTTGGGACAGTATCTATTCTAATAAAACAATAAACTGTTTGAAGGATCCTGTTGGAATATTTAATCTCAGTTACTTGGAGATTCTGAAAGCACCTGGTTTAGAAATAGGATTGAAAAATTATGTGATTGATTTGTGATTTCTCCAGGATATATGAGAAGTGGGAGGGGAAGTTAGGTTGCACAGTGGATAGAGCACCAGCCAGGAGGACTTGAATTCAAATCCGAGCTTAGACACTTATTAATAACCTAGCTGTATAACCTTGGGCAAGTCACTTAACCCCACTGCCTGGCAAAAACCAAAAAGAAGAAGTGGGAGAAGAACATGGAGGGGAAAGTTCAGTTCATACCCCAGGGCCTGTGATCTATTAAATATATATTGATCTAGGAAATAAGAATGGCATTAATTTTAAAAAAGACAATAAAGCTAAAGTTTCATTTTGAGAATTCTAGTAAATTATTATTTCCCTACAACTATTTTTCTTTATCATCCTTGTCTAGAATGTGACAAGAAATGAAGAAGAAAACTGATTGATGTTTCCTCACATCAAAAAGATATTTTCCTAGAACAAAGCGAAAGGAAAAAAGAAAGCACCAAGAGAACCATTGCTTTTCTAAGAGTTTAATTTTCCCTTGCAAGAACAGAACTGAGTTGTGTGTCCTCTAGGATGTAGACAAGAAAGTCTTTCCTTTGACTCCTTTGCAAGGACAGGGAGGAAAAGCTCTATCATTTCCATTGGCATGAATTCTTTGACTTTAGAATGAATTTGTAATCTCTTTAGTGTGAATGAATACTTTTTCCATGAATGTGACTAGTAACTCATCCAGGCCTTCTCAGCCAATGAGATTCTTGTCCATATCCTTTCACAAATCCTAGAGTCTTCCTTTGAGTCTTTCAATAGTGTATGAATAACAGCGTAAAAACAAAACAAAACAAAAAAAAAACCCCAGTTATCTGCTACCTGTTGCTCTGTGTGATTGGTCCATCTCCTTTTCCTTTGCCTTTGTGTTCAAGTCATCTTTTGGACTATGTCAGTTACCTTCTACCAATGAGTATCTTTCCATTGCCCCTTGCATAGCTTAAAGCATTTATTTTTCAGAGATTGTAATGCTCCATAATTTCCAGACATGTAGCATAAGTGAAGGACTACTGGAATTAATATAATAGGCTCTTGCCTATTTTTCAATTGCCCCCCAAATTCTCAGATGTTATCCAAACTATTCTCATCTTCTTATTCAAATTTAGATCAAAATTACTAATACTAATAGATGAAATCAATAGATACCAATGCAAGTATAATCTAGGTAAGATAATTACCAACTCCTCTTCTTGTTTTTTTCTTATTTAAATTGGGAGAAAATTATGGATGTGGGACAGTACATACATTTTGAAACTCTTTGGGGGACGACATGTTGGTTACTTTTGCTAAAATGTTTTTTTCCTCTTTTTATATTCCTAGTTAAGAGAAATAAAACTCACAGGGGAAAGGAAGAATATATAGGAGAATATATATCATGAAAAGGCATACATGCAATTTATTTTTAAAAAATAATTGCCAACTTCTAATCTCTAGGATCATAGATCAAGACCAAAATAGGAATTCAAAGGTCATATAGTCTAGCTTCATCATTTAACAGATGAAGAAACTAAGGTCTAGGGTGATTAAATAGTTTGATCCAGGTCACACAAGTAGTAAGGATCAAAATTAAAATATGATTCTAAATTGTATGACTCCAAAGTCAGTGCTCTTCCCCTTTAGAATATAAATTTAAAGGAAACTCAAGGATCTTCGAGCAAACTATTCCCATTCTGCAGATGAGAAAACTTAGGGTTATAGAAGCTAAGTTACTTGCTCAATATTACCCTGGTAGTTAAAATTGAAAAAAAATTAAGTCTGGGATTAATTCAACAACTTATTTCTCCTGATAATGTATCTTATTTGGTCAATCTTCCTTCTCCTCATAAGAAAATGAAGGTTAAATAAGTGAAAAGTTAATTTAATCAACAATTGATGGTTATTAAATATATGAGGGGTGTTGAGGAAGGCTAGGTGGTATAGGGGATAGAGCAGCAGTCCTGGAGTCAGGAGGACCTGAATACAAATTTGACTTCAGACCCTTGACACTAGCTATGTGGCCTTGAGCAAAATCACTTCATCCTTGCATCCAGGACCAATTCCTGTTGCCCTGATCCATATCTGGCCACTTCTCCAGATGCATCTTGCAAAAAAACCTAAAAACAAAAACAAAACAAACCAAAAACAAAAGAATGAAGGACAAAACAACAAAAATAACAACTGTATCACATCCTGAGATGTGTTTTTTTGAAAGAGTGTGGGCTCTGGAATTAGATTTGGGGTTTAAGTCTAATTCGTGATATTTACCATTGGTCTGACCATGTGAAAGTAATTGAGTTTCTTTGAGACTCAATGTTTTTAATCTATAAAATGAAAATATAGGTTGTTTCCAATGATAGATATCTCTAGAGTAGGGGAATAATGGAAGAAAAGAAAAAAGAAAAAAAAGAAAATCATATGATAACTTTATTATATATTTAAAAGGAATAGCAAATTATACATGATAGATTTACAATTTCATATGCAATAATCTTTTTTAAAATTATACTATGTGATAGAATTGCTTGTTTTAATTCATAAATTAAAAATAAATACATTTTGAAAATTAAAAATAAAATGGAAATAACAATAACCATCTAACAGGGATGAGATAGGGAAACTACTTTGAAAATTTAAAGGCACTACTTTAATATGTTATCATCATTATTATAAGGCAAAGAAGATAGGACCATAGGATTTTTGAGCTTCAAGAGAACTTAGAGGCCATCTAGTTTAATCCTCTATTTTTATTGATGAAGAAATTGAAGGCTAGAAAGACAAAATGACTCAAAGTCACAGGTATAACTCATCTTTCTTCTGGTCTCAAATCCACTGCTATTTCTATTATACAATTATGTGTTTATGATCCCTTGTCTTTGAGGAACTGAGAATCTAGACCCATCTACCAAACAGATGAAAGGACAAGGGAAGGAAGGTCAAGTAGGAAGATGTAAGGAAGAGACAGAACTCAAAAGAACAGAATAAAATAGGAAGAGAATGTGCATATAATCTTCTTTTGGTCTGCCAAGTTCTTGAAATAAACCTTCTGAGCAAGGCAAAAGTTTTCAAAAATAATTCAGTTTTGGGGAGTTGAAACATTCACCTAATTAAAACAACTATCAGTATAACAAGTGCAATTTCTGGACATTGAGTCTTTAGCCATAGTTTACTATCTTCAGTGCTCACATAACTATAGATGTACTGTGGTTCTTCACTCTATTTTTGCACTAAAAATTATCTCCTTTCCATGTAATATTATGCTGACCTTAGTACACAAAGATGATTCAACTAGTCCACTGTCTGGAAAAAAACAGGCCTTTGAGTTATTTTTGCAGTAGTTTTGATGGGTTACACTGAGTCATCCACACTCTTCCTCTCAGTACTTCTTCCAACCGTCCAACATTTTCAATTTTGATATGACTGCTTAAAGTTATGGACTTCATAGTGGTTCTACTCCTTATGTAAAGAGGTACTTTTTCATTGTTCTTAAATGATTTTTTTTCTAAATACATCACTGACTTTTTCCTTAGGTGAAATAGTTCTACAAGTCAAAGAGCTAGATTCTCCTAATATCTAAGCTCTGTAAGAGTTATATAATAAAATAAACCAATGCCATCTAAGGTGTTACTCAGTGCCAATCTGTTAACATCCCAAAAATTCTATGTAGAGTTTTCTAGAGATCTATCCTTTATCCATAGGTATGACTCTAAGTTAAATTTAAGAAACTATGATAAGCATATTTTTCAGCCAGTGAGTCTCTGATAATACTAAAAATTAAGCTGTGATTTTTTTTAAGGTTTTTGCAAGGCAATGGGATTAAGTTGCTTGCCCAAGGCCACACAGCTAGGTAATATTTAAGTGTCTGAAGCCGGATTTGAACTCAGGTACTCCTGATTTCAGGGCCAGTGCTCTATCCACTGTACCATCTAGCTGCCCCAAGTTGTTTATTTTAAAAGCTTACACTTGAGTAGAACTTTGCAGATTTCAAAGTCTTTTCATGTTAGATGATCCAATTTATTCTCATCTTATGGAAAAGGCGGAATTGGCTTTGTTTTCCATATTTTAGATGAGGAAAACTAAGACTCAGAGAAGACAAAAGTCAAAGGCAGATAATTTATTAATACTGGAGCTGGAATACATGGTCAGGTTTCTTAGCTCTAAGTGAACCTCATCTATATTTACATCTGTCTGCTCTTATCTGTAACTACTAGTCTCTGCAAGCTTGCATAGGCCTTCCCTTCTCTTCTGTAGGTTGAGAAGAACAAAACAAAACAAAACAAAGTTTTTATTGTTTTCTATTGCAATAACCTTTGCTTGGTAACCATATAGTGAAGGGAGGGAAAACCTTTTATGTGAATTGGGAAACATAGATTTATCTTCTTAGACATATTAACTAGAACTGGGGCTCTGAGCAAGTCACATAATCTCTTTGGAGACCTATTTCCTCCATAAAAATGAAAGGGTGAACATGAAGAGATAAGTAGATAGGGTTACTAAATCAGTAAATGAAAATAATGCTGTAGATACAGTAACTTACCTTACATTTCAGCACAGATTTTTATTAAAGTATCTCCAGCTAAGGAATTTGGAAAAATGGGTACACTAATGCACTGTTGGTGGAATTTTGAACTGGCCCAACCATTTTGAAAAACAATTTGGAACTATAACCAAAGATTGAAAAAACTGTGCATATGCTTTGATCTAACAATGCTACTTATTAGGTCTGTAGGCTAAAGAAAATGAAAAAGATTTATATATACAAAAAATTTTATAGCAACTCTTTTTTGTGGTGGCAAAGAATTGAAAATTAAGGGGATGCCCAACTTTGGGGAATGCCTCAAGAAGATATGATATATGATTGTAATGGAATACATTTGTGCTATAAGAAATGATTAGTAGAATGATTTAGAAAAACCTGTCAAGATTTAAAGGAATTGATGCAAAGTAAAGTGAGTAGAAAATTGTATATGATAATAGCAAATTTGTAAAGATGATCAATTCTGAAAGACTTAGCTATTCTGATCAAGATAATTATCAAAAAAAAAGCCCAAATTACTCAAGATTAAAAATGCTATCCATTTCCAGAAAGAGAATTTATAAACTCTGAGTGCAGGCTTCAGCATGTCATTTTTAACTTTTTTTCCTCATTTTTTTCCAACATGACTATTATGGAAATGTTTTGCATTACTTCACATGTATGATGGACATCATATTTCTTGCCTTCTCATTGAACAGGGCAGACTGAGGGAGGAAGATAATGTACAACTTAAAAACAAGAAAGTTAAAAGAAACAAAAAAAGTATTTCCAGTTATCCTTATAAGAAGGAAAGTTGCAGGATAAATTTGCCTCAGAGATTGTTGGATAGTTGATCTTAAAAAGTAGTTTTTAATGTGTCAATGTGAAAATGTCAGTTCTCCTGGGTGTATCCCTTGGGTTTAGTTCTGTGCTGTTTAATATTTTTAACACTGATTTTAATAAAAAGTATTTTTACAGATGACTTAAAATTAGGTGAGATGGCTAATACAGTGGATAGTCAAGTCAAAGTTCAAAGAGATCACTTGCTAGGCAATTAGACTGAATCTAATAAGGTGGCACTCAATAAGCATGAAGGGAAAGTTACTTGAAAAATCAGCTTTACAAGTAGAGGATGGGGAAGTCTATTTAAATAGTAGTTTGTCTGAAAACAAGGTCTAGAAATGTTTTACTGAACTTCAGACTCAATGTGACTCAGCAATATGATATGACAGTCAAAAAACTGATGTGATCTTTGGTAGCACTATGAGAGGCAGAGTTTCCTAGAATAATAAAAGGATAGTCCCACTATTCTGCTCTTGTCAGATCTTATTTAGATTATGATGATCAGGTCTAGGTTTAAGAAGGGCATTAATAAAGTAGAAAGTGTTAAGACAAGGGCAACCATGGTAGAGAAGGTCTGTGAAAATTAATTGAAAAATTTGGGATTAATCAAAAAGGATATGATAATTGTACTGAGATTTTGGAAGGATTGTCAGGTAGAAGAGGAGGAGTCAAACAGGAGTGATGTGGGGAGTTTGGGAAAAGGCAAATTTAGACTTAATATAAGGAAAAACTTACTAGTGATGAGAGCCATCCAAAAGTGGAATGAGCTACCTGGAAAGGTAATAAGTTGATTGCATATGTCTGGATATGTTCTAGTGGGTATTCCTAATTGACCACTTTCAGTTTCTTCTAGCTTGAAAACTTTAAGAAAACTTTTAGCTAACTTAACTTGCCATTTTCTTCAGAGTGGTGTACCTTACTCTCACTTTCTTAGACTGCTGTTTATGAGTCAACAAGGGAAGTGACTGAGTAACCTAAATTCTCTTGCTATTTTCTTTCATTAACTGATAGATCAAGCTGTCAACAGTAAAAATGCTGCCACTTAGGGTTCGCCTGAATTGCTAAAAGTTTCAATGGCCTAAGCTGAAAGGAAACACAATGAATGCTTCTTACCAGTATATGTAACTGTTTATAAAATCACATTTCTCTGCTCCCTTTAGATATGTCAGAAGATATTGTTGGATTGCAACTAGTAATAAAGGAATACAAAAATGAATTTAAGAAGATAATTCCAAAAAATATAAAGAGCAATGAGAGATGTTTTATATTTTTCTTAAAGGAAAATATTTTTAAAAAGTGAGTTATCAAAAATTAGTTGAAGAGATTTGTCTGAATTCTTGGAGCGTTTATGGAAATAATAGGATATGTTATGATTATTTTTGAATCATAAAGTTTAACATGTGGAACTGAGTCATAATGGGTATATTACATTTCACATGATTACAGACAGGATTGAAAATTTAGAGCTCAAAAGGACCTTATGGGTCATCCTAACTGTCAAACCTCATTTAAATGTGAACTAACTGAGTTATATAGAGGTGAAGCATCATGTCTAGTTTGTTTTACATTGACATGATTCTTCACAAACATTTGCACTTTGCAAAAGTTTCCATATAGTTTCTTCATTTTTTGAAATGGCTTATTAACAATCATTAATGTATACTGGAAGGAGGGCTGCTTTTGGCTTCAAGTCTCATATTTGTGAACTCTGCCTCAAATTCTTCCTCTATGACTATGACATTTCTCCTGTTTTCATTTTTATTAATCCTCAGAGACAAACAAAATAAAGTCCTCTCTCCTGTTTTTGTTCTTTTTAGCATCTGTTTCCTGATTTTGAAAAGTCATTGCTTCCAACATCAGTAGTATCACTACTTAGTAGACTATATTTTAACCAATTTGTTTAAACAGGACATGTTAATAATGAGGAAGAGACCCAGAACCTAGTGATTTAATTTTCACTGTCATGGGATATATTGTAAATGAGGGAATGTGCCATTTCCAGACACAATCAGCAATCTCCAGATGGAGAGGTGAGATAGTTTGTTTCTCAGAGAAGAGTGTTAATGTATAAAAGGAAATGACCAGGAGAGATTGTGGAGGATGCATAGATATTGTGTAACTGGTTTTAATGTGATAAGTACATGGTGAATAGGAGGCTCTCTGATTGTTTAAACCAGCCATGAATGAAGCAAAGAAATGAAGGTGATAGACCTTTTTGAATATCTCTGAAGTCTATCAAAATCTCCCATTCATCACATGGTTAACTTTTCAGAATCAATTAAGAATGTCTATGAATGGGCAGCTCAGTGGATAGAGCATGGGTCCTGGAGTCAGGAAAACCTCAGTTCAAATCTGGCATCAGGTGTTTAATAATTACCTGGCTGTGTGACCTTGGGCAAATCACTTAACCCTATTACCTTGCAAAATAAAAATAAAAAAAGAATATCTATGTCTACAGTCTCTCCAAGGCATTTCCCTTACAGATCATCAAGATTCTCTCGGAAACTAACCCTCTAGCCTCCCCAAATGGAGAGGTAGCATTAGTTGAGCAATCTGATGGGGTTGGAGCATGCACTATAACTGTCCTTACAGATGGAACAAAAGACTTGTACCTTTTAGCTCCTACTTACTTGATATTGCCACACCAAGAAATCCAGATTTGAGTTCATTATTGCCTCCTTCAAGATTTTTCATTTTTCAGCAGTTTATTTTGTTTATATGGGTCACCTAAATCCAAGTCTCCAGTAAGAAGAACACAGAATTTTCCTCTTCCCAGTCTTTCTGCTCTTTTCCAGTTATCACAAACTATTCTCTCAGGCTAGGCATTTAAAAAAAGGACTCAATATGAAGCTCTATAATTATAAAATGATAGTGGGTGGAAAGAGATCAGATGCAGGGATATAGGAGCAGGCAAGAAATATTAGCAGTTAATGTTTTTAAAGGATTATTAGTGTTTAATATGATTTTTAATTAGCTATTTCCCCTATTAACTCCCTCCTCTTTAAAATTATTCTCTATCTGGGTCTTGATATTCATTTGAGTCTTGATATTCATTTAAGTTTTGTTCCATGATCATAAAATTGGGTGCATTCACTTGTGGCATGTCTATCCCTCTATTTTTTAGCCTAAAACTACTCACTCTCACTCTGTGGCTGCTTTCCTAAGACTATCTTGTCATGTGACTGCATTTATACTGCCCATCCTTAGCTCTCCAGTACTGGTTAAACTAAATTGGCAGACACCTAAGAGAGACAAGAAAAATTAGAGAATTTTCCTTGTTCCTCAATTTGATCACATTATGATCACAATTTACAGTTCCTGATCCCTCCCCACCTTAATATCTTCATTCATGGAAATGTATCCTGAACACTATATGATAGTGAAATTACTTATACAATTTCATGGGCATAGTGAATCATTGCTTTCATCGCTAACCTTGCTTCCCCCACCTGAATTCTATTATAGCTCTGACAATTAATGAGCTTGACCAAAGGAATAGATGATGATGCTATGGCCTAATTCACTTGCCTTGGTAGAATTAATTCAGATGAATTTAGATAAGATTAGGAAAACATACATATTTATTCAGATTTTCTTTTTTTTTTAGGTTTTTTTTGCAAGGCAAATGGAGTTAAGTGGCTTGCCCAAGGCCACACAGCTAGGTAATTATTAAATGTATGAGGCCGGATTTGAACTCAGGTACTCCTGACTCCAGGGCTGGTGCTGAAGTCTATCATGTGCCACCTAGCCACCCCCAATTCAGATTTTCAATCTGAGTTACAATCCATTAACCCATGAGGGATTGCTATCTTCTTTCTTTTCTTTTCTTTTCTTTTCTTTTCTTTTCTTTTCTTTTCTTTTCTTTTCTTTTCTTTTCTTTTCTTCTTTCTTTCTTTCTTTCTTTCTTTCTTTCTTTCTTTCTTTCTTGACTGACTGACTGACGGACTGACTGACTGACTGACTCCAGAGCCAGTGCTCTATTCATTGTACTGCCTAGTTGCCCTGGGATTATTATTTTCTGATTTTTCATTCTTACTAATTATATCTAATATCAAGTAAAATATATTTAAATGCATTCATAAAATGTGCAGGTATATATTCATGCATGTATGCCTATATGCTCCTGTCCATAATATAGTCAGCATAGTTTAATCACCTGAAGATCAGCTTTGGTGTTCAGACAATTCATTTCAAGTCCTATTTCTGATATTATTGATGTGGCTGTGAGCAAGTCATATAATATTTCAATATATCAAGTAACTCTTTGATCTTCAAATTATAACAAAGTTGCTGATCTATATCCATCTAGGCTGTTTCTACATTGAGAGTTCCCCACACTGATGAAATCATAGTGCCTGCCATCATTTATGAGAAAAGAATTCTCACTTCCCATGTTTTGTAAATGAAAAAAAATTCTGTAAATGTCACATTTTAAGATGTTATCAACACAACTGACATCAATGAATAAAGTAAAAGTGGATTGAAACTTCTAATTTAGGCAGAAACCTAAGTGAGATTCATCGTAGAAAAAATGCAAACTAGAAAAATTGTGCAGACAATATAAAACAAAAGTGTGATAGCTCAGCTGATTTCAAAAGGCAGTAAATGAATCAACAAAACAGAAAAGAAGAACAATTGGAGATGTCTATGAAAAAAAATTTAAATTTTGGCAAGTGTTAGTTAAATGTCAATTGTTCTTTGATAAAGGGAAATTACTTTAACAACAATAAATTGGGGAGGGCTGAATGCCAAAGCAAATGGAATATTAGACTTGTAGTTAGGTTCAAATCCTGATCCAAGCACACACTAGATATATGACTATGGGCAAATCACAACCTCTCTCAGCCTCAGTATTTTCATCTGTAAAATGAAGACAACATTAGCACCTAAAGGGATTGCTGTGAAAAGTAAATGGAATAATATGTGTAAATTGCTTTGTAAATGGTAGATATTATTGTTATTAATACATGAAAATTACTACTTTTGAATTTCAACTCCTTCAGGGCTTGAGGTATGTTTTGATGTATGATTTCTTAAGCACAGAACATTTTATATTTTCATGACATAGAAGTAGAAATGACAAAGACTGGAATAGAAGATACGATTGTATCTGATAAATTATAACAACAATATATTTTATCATGCAAAATTATAATGATGAGCTACTTCCGATCTCTAAGGAATTAAGAGTTCCTACTTATATATATTTTATGGTGTTGCTTTTTTCTTTTTAGTTAAAAATTGTTGCTTAAGGAATTGCTGCACCTTTTCCTAAAATGCCTGTTTTCCAGCTCTGTGTTAGGGCTTTATTTGGGTTGAAAGAAATTTCTAGAACATCAGATATATTTTCCTTTGAAGTTACAAAAACATATATATATATATATATATATATATATATATATATATATAATTAAAAATAAAAAAAATTTGAGATGATTTACATTTTAAAAGGTTATTCAAGCAATAGAATGGATTAAATCTTTTACCTGATTCCTCTGACTCTTTAAATATCTCCAAGATAAAAATTATTCACCAAAGATAAAACAATTTCACCTGCCTTTGCAGTCTAGGACACTGACAATCCAAAAGAATGTTAAAAATATAATAATTATAAAATCATAAACTGATGCCCACTGAGCCTGAATTCATTTGACATTTTTCTCCCATCTAACATTTTATCCTCAACAGGACTGACTTGGCAGAGTCAAAGACTTTTTACATGGACTTTTTACAAAGGCAAACTCCAGGGACAGCTCCATGGCTCAGTGGATAGAGTACCAGCCATGGAGTCAAATCTGGCCTCAGACACTTAAGAATTGCCTAGCTGTGTGAACTTGGGCAAGTCACTTAACCCCATTGCCTTAAATACATAAAAATTAAAAAAAATAAAATAAAAGCAATCTCAACACTACTGTATCTCATAATCTCCTTTCATTGCCAGGGAGACCTCATCTCCATGCTATGGAAGTTTGTTCAGTGACAGTTAGTGCTCTTACAGCTAGTGCTTCAGTAGAGAACCCTGTGGTTCTAGAAATCCAAATCTTTGAACCTAGGTACCTAAGTGGACAACTCCTTAGTAAAAGACTCTGATTTGCTGGCCTAATGACCAAAGGAATAGGGCAACTGCCATAGGACAATGTGTGTATTTTTGAGGCGGGGGTAAGGGCTATGTGGTACTCCACTAAAAGTGAAGCAAAGTACTCATTTAACAGACTAGAAAAAATTCTGTCTACTCAAAAGTCATTTGAAATAAAGATTTAGGTTGAAGAACTTGAATTATCCAGTGTGGGAAGAGGCTGAGATGATTTAAATCCCAGACCCCAAGGAAACTATCATCAGAAGAGATGTTACCAGGAAATGAACAGTAGTATAAACTATCAGGAGGGAAAGACTGAAATTACCAAAGATCTTAGAAAGAACAAAACTTAAACACTTTGATCATAAGCAGATAAATAAATAGTGAAAATACTGATAACAGAAGGAAACGTGGTCTCCAGATCCAGTAAATGACTTTAGGCATTTATGAATAAATACAATAAAACAAAGGAAAACAAATCATTACTTATTAAGAAAGAAAACTGTATGGAATGTGAGAAGACCATGGAACCACAGCACACTATTCTTGAGTAGTTCAAAAGAGAAATTAAAAGTATGAGAGCAAAACTTATGCTCTTAAAAGCAAGAATAATGAGCAGAATTGAAAAACTGGAATTTGCAAAAAAGTCTCACAGAAGAAATAAAAGAGCGACCAATAAAAAGTGACTACAAATACACACACACATCAAGGATGGGAAGCAAAAAACTCAAACCTATAACAAAACAAAAAACCAATTACATTAAAAGAAAATATGCTTACTATGTAAGCAAAATATGCTTATCTCAAAATAGGATGAATGTAAAGATAATCAATCTCTCAGAACAAGAAACTTAAACAGAATAATGCAAGAAATAATATAAGTGAACTGCCTAGAACTTTTGAACACAGAAAATGAAATAACAATTTAAAGAATTCTTAGGTCATCTTCAGGAAAAAAAAAAGACAATAAAAAAGCAAGAAAAGGCTGTAAGCTTCAAGAAACATTGTTAAATTTCACAATTCAGTTTAATAACCAGAAGAATTGTAATTGATCAATAGCAAGATTGTCAAATACAAAGCCAAGCAAAGCTTAAATAAAGACCAAAGAATATCACCTTTAATTAAAAAAAAAAGTTTTCTTATATATTATATGTTTGCTATCTCTTATATTTTGTTTTTTCCTTAATGATATGATTTTTCTCGCAACACATTCCATTTTGATCAATGTACAGCATGGAAACAATGTAAGACTATCAGACTATTTTCTATGGGAGTGGGGGGAAGGAAGTGAGATTGGGGGCAAATTGTAAAATTAAAAAAATACTATAAAAAAAGAAAACTAGTGAGAATAATCCACCTTAAAAAAAGATTCGGGTGGGGGCGGCTAGGTGGCACAGTGGATAAAGCACCTGCCCTGGAGTCAGGAGTACCTGAGTTCAAATCTGGTCTAACACACTTAATAATTACTTAGCTGTGTGGCCTTGGGCAAGCCACTTAACCCCATTTGCTTTGCAAAAACATAAAAAAAAGATTAGGGTAAAATAAATATTGGAATACAGTACTATGTTTATAGCAGAAAAGGAAAAAAAATCATGACTTGAAAAACAATATTTAGCAACAAATTTGTCTCTAAATGAACATTAAGACAATGTTTAGATTATTAGATATTGTGTTTAATGAATACAGAGAAACATGAAAAGATCTACAGAAAATTATGGAGAATCAAACAAACAGAACTGAGAAAACAATATAAACAGTAACTGGAACAATGTGATGGAAGAAAGGACAGCTAGGAGTCACGGTGGAAAAAGTACTGGCCCTGCAATGAGAAAGACAAATTTTTCCTAAGTTCACATCTGGTCTCAGATAATAACTAACCATAAGACCCTGGACAAGTCACTTAACTTTGTTTGCCTTAGTTCCTCATTTATAAAATGAACTGGAAAAGGAAATGACTAATCATTCCAGAATCTTTACCAGGAAAACCCAAATGAGATCATGAAGAGTTGGATATGATTGAAACTTCTTAATTCTTAATTCTGAACACACCAAAACATCATTAGTAAATGTAACAAAATTACAAAGTTCAAGTAGTACTCAAATGAAGAGATAAGAGGATATCTCCATTCCATTCCTTTGTGGGAGTCTATAGATAATTAACATTTCAGTGGTTTTCAGACTTTTTAAATATATGGAATGGCTATGCAAATTTTTCCTCTGAAAATTGAAAAAAAGGTTATATAGATTTTTTCTCTGTTTCCTCTAAAGCAAAACAAAATAAAACAACCTATTATATGAGGTGGCTCTCAGGAAGCAAGTGGAAGAGGAATACTTGTGATAACTATGATGATGTAAGAAACAAAAGAAAGCAATAAAAACTCATAAAAAAATAGTTTCCCACATTTTGTCTTTTACCTTTACTCTAATGTAGATGACTGAACTGATGGTATGCCTGCATATCTCTGCTCATTAAGTTGTTACCAATTCTTACCAAAAGATCTTGAATGATAATTCAAGTATTTAGTAATACTTCTGTTTCTATATGTTGAAATCAATAATCCAAATTACGATCACTATTTTCATCTTTAAAAATGTGAAACAGGAAAAAAAAGTTGAACAATTTTTTCCTGTGGAAAAATGAATGTCTAGAGATAGATAATGGAACTCAGAAAAAAATTTGTTACCCTTTGAATCCCTTTTCTCCTTTCAAGGCTTAGCTCAAAAGTACCCTCCTACAGGAAAGATTTCTCGATTCTACCAGTCATTATATTTCAGTAGCCACTTGAATATTTTGAATCACTGACTGTGCTTTTGTTAATTTTTAAAATGTATTTCCTTGTTTTTTATTTTGGATCTATCTCTTTATTGCTTTTTATATAAATTCTATATAATTCTATATAAAATCTTTTCTTAGGATATAAGCTCCTCAAAGTCAGGTAATGCCTTGAATTTGTCTTTCATTAATGCTTGCCAGTTAATTTTTTGTTATTTTGGTACTGGAGTTTCACTTAAATATTGTTTGAGGCCAGTTACTCTTCAGTTACATGGACCATGGAAGTCTTTTGATTTTGTTGAGGTTTTTGTTCTACTACATTTAAAAAAATGAACTTGATCTGCTGATTCTAGTTGGAATTCTTACATCAACGACTCAATAGACTGAGGACTTTACTAATATGGCTCCTCCCTTCTTTGGTAAAGATGACAGCTTATCTATTACTCTTTATATATAATTCTTATCTCTCTTGTGTTCTAAGTTTTTAGATGAAATAAAGTTTTAGCAGTCTTCTTCGAGGACAGGGATATCCAAACTTACTTTTAAAAGATTTTATTAATACAATAGTATATTTTTATTTGCTATTTTAGTGAGAGCTCTGCTGAAACATTTAGTAAACCCATAGGTGGCCCACATAAAATTGCTTTGGACAGCCTGTTGTAGGTCATATTTTACTGTGTGGTTAACATTGTATCAGTTTTTGCTTTTAATCAAAAAATAAATTCCCAACTGACCCATTTCCTTTTCCAAGTATATTTATTTCCTTTGTTATAAATCATCCCTAATTGTATGCTACAATCTAGTTATGCCCATCATTGCTTACAGGTCACCAGTAATTTGAATTATTCAGAGACAGAAGTTGGGATTTTATTATCTTTGTATTCAGCAAAAAGATAGATTGAATTTTTTTTAATGTTTAACCCCTAAAAGTTGATGGATATTTTAATAATTTTAATGTTCTAATGAAAACAACAGCCACTGGTTAAAGAACCATTAATTCAAGAACAAAAGTGTAAAGAAAGGAAAAATCTATTAATTCAGTGTTTTGTTTTTAGATTTTAGTTTACTTTTTATTGGCTAAAATTATTTCTGTTGAACTATATTTTGCATGGGAAAGGAAAGGCTGACAAAAGACTGGAAGCATAGGACATTATCACATTCATAATTTAATTGCATTAATAGTACTTGGGAAATGAAACTTGTCCCAAATAATCACCTACAGTTTATAAATCATTTGCTCCAGCAGGTTACCCTTTTTTCTATTAGAAATGATTTTTCAGTCTTAATGCTTTTTCTTTATCTAGGATGAAGGGACATTGATGACTTAAAGAAGCTCTATTCCTTGAGTTTTCAACATGTGATAGAGTGGCTATCTGAAGTTTTGCAGTGTCTTGACTAACTGAAATTTAGAGATTTGAAGTGATTGTTGTGAAATGAAATAACTGAGTCAGGAATAAAAATGAAAAAATAAAAAAACCTCTTTATTTCAAAATTGCTACTAGACCCTGCCATGATTAGACAAGTACCCTACAGTCCTGTTGTGCTATCTCCCTAATCTATGTCTACATAGCCCCAATACATCCAATATTTCCATGGAAGCAATGTATTGCATGGAAGAAATAAAAGCATTTCGATTTTTTCTTTTGTTCATTTTTTTAAAATTTGTTTATTTATTTACACATTACTATAATAGTCTTGTAAAAGTAAGCATAGTCCTCCCTCCCGCAACAAAGATAGAGAAATCTTATGAAAAAATAAAGTGAGAGAAAAAGAAATATATATATATATATATATATATATATATATATATATATATATATATACATATGTATATACTTCAGTCTATATTCAGATACCATTAGCTCTCTGGGATGGATCATATTCTTTATCATAAGTCTATTAGAGAAGTTCCTTCAATATTTTTTCCCACAGCTGCTTTTGCTAACTGTATTTCCCTTCATCTGTTCCTCCCAACTTCCATTTATTCCCTTCTATCTCTCCTTTCACTTTGTCCCTCCTCAAAAATGTGTTGTGGGACAGTCAAGTGGTGCAGTGGATAGAGTACTACATTGGCCCTGGAGCCAGGTGTACCCAAGCCCAAATCCATCCCCAGTCATCTAACAACCACCTAACCCTGTGACCCTGGGCAAGCCACCCAATACCACCATTTTGCAAAAAAGAAAAAAAAGTGTGCTGTATCTGATTCTCTCCACTATTACCTATATCCCCGACTCTCTTCCCCCTGTTGTCTTTCTTATCCCCTTCCTCTCACTTTTCCTTTAAAGTAAGATAGATTTCTATGCCCTATTGAGTGTGATAGCTATTTCCTCTCTGGATCATTTCCATTGAGAGTGAAGACTCGCTCATTACCCCTTACCTTCCCCCCTTCCACTTCACTGCAAAAGCTTTTTCTTGACTCTTTTACATAAAATATTTAAATCCATTCTGCCTCTCCTTTCTCTTTCTCCCAGTACATTCCTTTTTTGCCCATTGACTCCAACTTCATAATATATTATACCTTCACTTTCAACTCTCTTCTGTGCCTATTCCTTCTAACTGCAATAATAAATGAGAAGGTTCATATGAGTTATCAATATCATCATCCCATGTAGGAATACATGCAGTTCAACAACATTAAATCCCTCATCATTTGTCCTTCCCATCTATCATATCTATCCTTTCCCTGAGTCCTGTACTTGGAAATCAAATTTTTTGTTCATCTCTGGTCATTTCAATAGGACAGTTAAAAATTTCCTTATTTCATTGAATATCCATCATTTTTACTGAAAGAGGATATTCAGTTTTGGTGGGTAATTGATTCTTCGTTGTAATTCAAGTTCTTTTGACTTCCAAAATATAATATTTCAAGCCCTATGAGCCCTTAATGTGGATGCTGATAAGTCCCGTGTAATCCTGACTGTAGAGTCATGATATTTGAAATGTTTCTTTGTGACTCCTTGTAATATTTTCTTTTTGACTCAGTTCTGGAATTTGGCTATAATATTCCTGGGAGTTTTTTTTTTGGGGGGGGAGGGATCCATTTCAAGAGGTGATTGATGAATTCCCTGAATTTCTATTTTACCCTATACTTCTAGGATATCAAGGCAATTTTCCTGAAAAAATTCTTTAAAAATGAAGTCTAAGATCTTTTTCTGGTCATAATTTTCAGATAGTCTAATAACTTTTAAATTATCTCTTTTGGATCATTTTTCCAGGTCGATTGATTTTCTGTAAGATATTCCACATTTTTTTCTAGTTTTTCCTTCTTTTGATTTTATTTGTTTCTTGATTTCTTACAAAGTCATCAGCTTCTATTAGCTCTATTCTACATTTGAAAGAGTTGTTTTCTTCAGAGAGCTTTCTTATCAACTTTTCCATCTGGCCAATTATGCTTTTAAAGGCATTTGTCTCCTCATAGACCATTTGGACTGCTTTTTTCCATTTGACCTAAACTGGTTTTAACATGTTGTTTTCTTTGGTATTTTTTTGATATCATCTTCATCAAGATGCTGACTTGGTTTTCGTGATTTTTCAGCATTGCTCTCATTTCTCTTCCCAATTTTTCCTCTACCTCCTTTACTTGATTTTCAAAGTCTTTTTTGATTTCTTCCACAGTCTGAGACAATTCATATTTTTCCTTGGGAGCTTTGGATAAGCAAACTTTGATTTCTATCATATTCTGAGCATGTGCTCTTATCCTCCATGGGATCAAAGCAATTGCCTATAGTCAGATTCTTTGCCCCCCCCAGTCTCTGAACTGTTTTTAATATACTTTCCAAGATTTTGAGTGTTTTGGGGACACCCCCACAAGGATCTCAATTCCTTCAAGTTCTCATGAGAGGATCTGACTGCTCTCCTAGCCTGTGTTCCTGTCTGTGAATGACCACAAGCACTTCCCTCTGCCCTGGAACTATAAGTGTCTGTGTTCCATTATGACAACAGGGGGCTCCAGACAGCGAGCAAGATCTGAGTATGGACAAAGTAACAGAGTCTTGTTTCAGGGATAGCGGAGAGACCTCGATAGTCTTCCCCCTATCCCTTTACTGTCCATGGATTGAGAATTCTGGAAGCAGTTTCTGGGTGGCTCTGAACACCTGCTTCTGTTTCTTGGGGCCAGGTATGCACTGTGACCCCTTCTGACCCCAATAGTACAGAGCCTTCCTGAAGATCTTCCAAGTTATCTTGAGCTGGAAAATTGTTTCACTCAGTTTTTCTTTGGGTTTTGCCACTCTAGAATTTGGTAAGAGACATAATTTTAAGGCATTAAGAGCTCTCTGGAAGCGAGGTTCTGGGAATTCCTGCCTCCAGACCACCATCTTGGCTCTGCCCTCAATGTAAGCATTTTCAAAAAAAATTGTGGTATTGTAGGTTTGATTTTATTCATATTAAAAACAGTTTTATGATACAAATGTCCTAGTTTCTTGTTGGTATTGAGCATTCTTATATATACCTAAATATATATTTGCATTGCCCACAGATTTCAATCATTTCCAATCATTAGTAAGGAAACTTGATTAAATTAGTAGAACATAAGCTGACCAATACTAAACAAAGAAAAAGTGAAAAACCATAACATGGTTCTGTCCTTCAATGTTAGCATGCCTTTTAACAACTAACAATTAAAACTTATCCTGACTTATTTCCACTCCTTTTCTCCAAGTTGTTAGACAAAATAAATACATTTAGGTGAGGTTCAGTAAGAAAAAAACACACTCTATCAAAAACCAGAGGACCTTTCAGCACTTAGTACAATGCTTGGCGTACAATAAGTGCTTAATAAATATTGAGCGAGGAGACTTCCAGCCAAGATGACTGAGAGAAGACAGGCACAGTTCTAAAGTCTCCTGATCTTTCCCCATCTATCACATGAAACAAACTTCTTAAAAGAAATCCAACCCACAAAACCTAGAAAGAAAAGCCAGGAGAAAGAACATTTACCTCAGGATTTGTCTCCCCCAGCAGCACTGGACAAATTCAGGTGGGTGAGTCTAGGCTCAGAGGGAGGATCAGCCCCAGATCAACCAGATTAGCAGCTGAATTGGAGCCCCAGTCTGAGGGCCGGAGAGCCAGACCTGGTGGATCAGTGGTGGGGCTAGACAGCAGGGGCTTGAGTCAACTAGGGAGCAGAAGCACTGGTGTTGGTGCTGTCCCTCAGAAGCTTGTGGACAGGGCTGGGGGAAGAGTTCCAGTGCAGGAGCACTGCAGACACCATCCCTGGGCTCCTCTGGTCTGAGGAACTCAGAGTCCACCCCTCCATTGCTTCTGAGGCCTCTTCCCAGAACAAACATTTGCAGACTAATTCTGCCTCAGGCCCAGGTGTGTGAGCAGAAGAATTAGCCCAGCTGACAATACCACCATTGATTGAAGGCAAAATAATTCAATAGCTCCAACTCCTCCCTTCAAGCAAAGGGAGAAAGCCTCAATCAAGGTCACAGACACTCCAGAGAAAGCAACCAGTACCTCCTACTGGCCAGCCAGAGAAACTGAACTCAGTGAGTAAAGGCTTTAGTGATCCCAATCCCCTGTGAACCAGCCCCTCCCCAACTCAAGGTCTTAGCAAAATGAAGAAGGGTCAGCAAGGTGGATCCATAGAAAAATTCTTGGAAGGGAAAGGCCCTAACTCACAAAGACCTAGAACCTCTGAGGAGAATACAATGTGGTCTCCAGCACAGAAAGATTTCCTTGATGAAATAAGGAAGGATTTTAAAAATCAACTGGAAAATTTGGGAGAGACAATTAATACCTTACAACAAGAAAACAAATCCTTACAAAGTACAATTGAACAAATAAAAAAAGGAGAATAAATCTCTCAGATCCTCAATTGGACAAATACAAAATAAGAATAAATCTCTCAGATCATCACTTGGACAATTACAAAATGAGAATAAATCTTTCACATCATCAATTGGACAAGTACAAAATGAGAATAATTCTCTCAGATCTTCAATTGTGCAAATGCAAAAAGAAAATAATTCTCTGAAAACATCAATGGGTCAAATGAAAAGCTCTTTCAAAAGTAGAATTGACCAATTGGCAAAGAAGTTGCAAAAGGTGAATGAAGAAAGCTCCGCCCCCCCAGAGAAAGGAATGGAGTCTGTAGAAACTAATGACTCCATGAGACAGCAAGAGTCAGGTAAACAAAATCAAAAAAAAAGAAAGAAAAAATAGAAGTGTATAATACCTCATCAACAAAACCACTTACTTTGAGAATAGATCGAGGAGGGGCAAACTGAGAATTATAGAACTTCCTGAAAACATTGAAGAGAAAAAAAGCCTGGACTTAATATTACAGGATCTAGTGATGGAAAACTGCCCTGATATCATGGAATCGGAGGGCAAAGTAGTTATTGAAAGAGTACATCGCACTCCAGGAAAAGACCCTAAAATGAAAATGCCAAGTAATTTTGTGACCAAATTCCAGAAATATCACATAAAAGAGAAAATCCTGCAAGCAGCCAGAAAGAAACAATTTAAATATCAAGGATCCACAGTAAGAATCATGCAGGACCTGGCTGCATCAACATTAGGGGATCGAAGGGACTAGAACAAGATATTTCGAATAGCAAGGGAACTTGGAATGCAGCCAAGAATCTACTTTCCCACAAAGCTGAGCCTTCTCTTCCAGGGAAAAGGTGGACAATTAATGAAATGGAAGAGTTCCAAAAATTCCCTATGAAAAGACCAGAGCTAAATAGAAAATTTGGACATCAAACAAGAGGTTCAAGAGACACATAAAAAGGTAAAGAAAAGGGGGAGGGGTGGTAAAAGGGAAAAAAAACCTGCTATTCAGTAAGCTGAAACTGGCTATATCCCTGCATGGGAAAAAAGATTCTCATAAATCTTGAGAATTGTAACTCTAACAGAGAGAATATATGGAGCCAGAAATGACAGACATTCATGACCTATCCAAAGGGATGTAACTGGCTTTAACCCCACTTGGGAGAAAGACTCTAATAACTCTCAAGAATTTTAACTGCATTAGATAGAATATACTGAAATAGAAGTGACAGACACTCAGAATTTTCTATGACTCAGATACAATGATTTAAAAAACACAATCTCCTTAAAAAGGGGGACAGGAAAGAGATGGGAGGAAGAAGGGGATTGAATGGGGTAAATCTCATTATATTAAGAGGTACAAAAAACCTATGGTAATAGAAGGGATGAAGGGAGCAGAGGAGAAACACTTGAATTTTCTTCTCATCAGACTTGGCTTAAAGTCAACCTATACATACTCAGTTAACTTAACATCTAACCTTTCAAGTATTAAAAGGGGAAAAGGGGAGAGGGGACAGAGAAAGGGAAGGGGAGTGGGGGGATAAAGGGGGAAATAACAAAAGGAAGGGAAGGGAAAAGGGAAAGAAAGGGGAGGGGGTGATACAGGAGGGCAAACTAACTTAAGGGGGTGGTATTCCGAAACAAAATATTGGGGAATATGGATAAAGGGATGGAAGGGGGACAATACAAACAGGGAAGCTAGCACAGAGGGAGAATTAGTAATCGTAACTTTGAATGTGAATGGAATGAACTCTCCCTTAAAATGTAAGCAAATAGCAGAGTGGATTAAAAACCAGAATCCTGCAATATGCTGCTTACAAGAAACTTATTTGAAGCAGAGAGATACATATAGAGTAAAGGTAAAAGGTTGGAGCAAAATATATTTTGCTTCAGCTGAAGTAAAAAAAAGCAGGGGTAGCAATCCTTATCTTAGACACAGCAGCAGCAAAAATAGATAGCATTAAAAGAGATAAGGAAGGAAACTTTATCCTCCTAAAAGGTACCATGGATAATAAAGTCATTTCAATACTGGATATATATGCATCCAGTGGGACAGCACCCAAATTCTTAGAGGAGAAGCTGAAAGAACTACAGGAAGACATAGATAGCAAAACTCTACTAGTGGGAGACTTCAGCCTCCCACTCTCAGATCCAGATAAATAGAATCATAAAATAAACAAGAAAGAAATTAAGGAGGTAAATAGATTGTTAGAAAAATTAGATATGGTAGACTTATGGCGGAAACTGAATGGGGATAGAAAGGAATATACCTTTTTCTCTGCAGTACATGGAACTTATATAAAAATTGACCATGTACTAGGACATAAAAACCTAATGTTCAACTGCAGAAAGGCAGAAATAGTGAATACATCTTTCCCAGATCACAACGCAATAAAAGTCATATGCAATACTGGGCCAAGGAGATATAGACCCACAACAAATTGGAAACTGAATAACCTCATTTTAAAAAATGAGTGGACCTAAAAACAAATTATAGAAAGAATTAACCATTTTATCCTAGATAATGATAATAATGAAACAACATACCAAAACCTATGCATTCAAAGCGACTCTCAGAGGATATATTATAGCTCTAAATGCTTACATGAATAAATTGGAGAAAGAGGAAATCAATGAACTAAACATTCAACTAAAAAAATAGAGAAAGAACAAATCAAAAATCCCCAATTAAATACCAAATTAGAAATTTTAAAAATTAAAGGAGAAATTAATAAAATCGAAAACAAAAAAAATTATTGAATTAATAAATAAAACCAAAAGCTGGTATTATGAAAAAACAATAAAATTGATAAACATCTGGTCAATATGCTTAAAAAAAAGAAAGAAGAAAACCAAATTGCTAGTATCATAAATGAAAAAGGTGAACTCAGCACCGAGGAGGAAATTACAGTATTAATTTGAAATTATTGTGCCCAACTCTATGCCAATAAATTTGATAATCTAAGTGAAATGGATGAATATTTACAAAATTATGACTTTCCCAGATTAAATGAAGAAGACATTAAATACCTAAACAACCCTATCTCAGAAAAAGAAATTCAAGAAGGGGCGCTTAGGTGGCATCATGGATAAAGTACAAGCCTTGGAGTCAGGAATACCTGGGTTCAAATCCGGTCTCAGACACTTAATAATTACCTAGCTGTGTGGCCTTGGGCAAGCCACTTAACCCTGTTTTCCTTGCAAAAAAACTAAAAAAAAAGAAATTCAACAAGCCATCACTGAACTCCCTACGAAAAAATCTCCAGGGCCTGATGGATTCACAAGTGAATTCTGCCAAACATTTAAGGAACATTTGGTTCCAATTCTATATAAACTCTTTGGAAAAATAGGGAAAGATGGAACTCTGCCTAACTCTTTCTATGAAACCAATATGGTGCTGTTACCTAAACCAGGAAGAGTTAAAACAGAGAAAGAAAGTTATAGAACTATGTCCCTGATGAATATAGATGCAAAAATCTTAAATAAAATTTTAGCAAAATGATTACAACAAGTTATCACTAGGATAATACAGTATGATCAAGTAGGATTTATTCCAGGAACGCAGGGTTGGTTCAATATTAGGGAAACTGTTAGTATACTCAATTATATCAACAACAAACCCTTCAGAAATCATATGATCATATCAATAGATGATGGAAAAGATTTGACAAAATATAGCATCCATTCCTACTAAAAACACTAGAGAGTGTAGGAATAAATGGATTGTTCCTTAAAATAATTAGCAGTATCTATCTGAAGCCATCAACAAGCATTATATTCAATGGGAGAGGCTAGAGGCATTCCCAATAAGATCAGGGGTGAAACATGGATGCCCATTATCACCACTACTATTCAATGTTGTATTAGAAATGTTAGCATCAGCAATTAGAGAAGAAAAAGAAATTGAAGAAATTAGAATGGGGAAGAAAGAGACAAAACTCTCACTCTTTGTAGACGACATGATGGTCTACCTAGAGAATCCCAAGAAATCATCTAAAAAACTACTGGAAACAATTAGCAGTTTTAGCAAAGTTGCAGGTTATAAAATAAACCCTCATAAATCCTCAACTCTTCTATATATGTCTAGCAAGAAACAGCAGGAAGAGCTAGAAAGGGAAATCCCATTCAAAGTAACCTCAGACAATATAAAATACTTGGGAGTGTATTTGCCAAGACAGACAGAATCTTTTTGAAAACAATTATAATACACTCCTCACACAAATTAAATCAGATTTAAATAACAGGGCAAATATCAACTGCTCATGGATAGGTAGAGCTGGTATAATAAAAATGACAATTCTACCAAAACTAAACTATCTGTTTAGTGCCCTACCAATCAAAATTCCAAAAAAATTACTTTAATGAGTCAGAAAAAATTGTAAGTAAATTCATATGGAGAAATAAAAAGTCAAGAATTGCCAGGAGCTTAATGAAAAAAAAGTGGAAAAGAAGGTGGCTTAGCCCTACCTGGTTTAAAATTATATTATAAAGCATCAGTTATCAAAACTGTTTGGTATTGGCTAAGAAATAGAGTGGTGGACCAGTGGAATAGACTAGGTGTAAAAGCAGGAGATGATTATAGTAATCTGCTGTTTGATAAACCCAAAGAGTCCAGCCATTGGGATAAAAGCTCCCTCTTTGATAAAAACTGCTAGGATAATTTGACATTAGTATGGAAGAAACTTAGATTGGACCAACACCTCACACCCTTTACCAAGATAAGATCCAAATGGTTACAGGACTTAGACATAAAAAACAATACTCTAAGCAAATTAGAAAATCAAGGACTAGTTTACCTGTCAGATCTATGGAAAGGGGAGCAGTTTATGACTAAGGAAGAGTGGGAGAACATCACCAAAAACCCATTGGATGATTTTGATTACATTAAATTAAAAAGCTTTTGCACAGATAAAACCACTCTTACCAAGTTCCAAAGAAATGTTGTAAATTGGGAAACAATCTTTACAACTAGTACTTCTGACAAAGGACTCATTTCTAAAATATGCAGAGAACTGAGTCATTTTTAAAACAAAATCCATTCTCCAGTTTACAAATGGTCAAAGGATAGGCAAAGCCAATTTACAGATGAGATCATAGCAATCCATAGCCATATGAAAAAATGCTCTAAATCCTTAATTATTAGAGAAATGCAAATTAAAGCTTCTCTGAGGTACCACCTCACACCTCTCAGATTGGCCAATATGACCAGAAAGGATAATAAGCCATTTGGAACTATGTCCAAAGGGCAAGAAAAATGTGCATACCCTTTTACTCAGCAATACCACTACTGGGTATATATCCTGAAGAGGTGATGAAAAAGGGTAAAAACATCACTTGTACAAAAATATTTATAGCAGTCCTGTTTGTGGTGGCAAAGAATTGGAAATCAAGTAAATGACCTTCAATTGAGGAATGGCTTAGCAAACTGTGGTATATGTATGTCATGGAACACTATTGCTCTATTAGAAACCAGGAGGGATGGGATTTCAGGGAAGCCTGGAGTGATTTGCATGAACTGATGCTGAGTGAGATGAGCAGAACCATTGCATACCCTAACAGCAACATGGGAGTGATGATAAACCTTCAAGGATTCGTTCATTCCATCAGTGCAACAATTGGGCACAATTTTGGGCTGTCTGCAAAGGAGAGTGCCATCTGTATCCAGATAAGGAGCTGTGGAGTTTGAACAAAGTTCAAGGACTATTCCCTTTAATTTAGAAAAAAACGGATATCTTATTGTCTGATCTTGTTACCTCTTAGACTTCTTGTCTCTTCTTTAAGGATATGATTTCTCTCTTATCACACCCAATTCAGAGCAAGGTACAACATGGAAACAAAGTAAAGACTGACAGATTGCTTTCTATGGGGGGGGATGGAGGTCAGATTGGGGGGAAAATTGTAAAAGTCAAATAATATCTTCAATTAATATAAATTAAATATTAAAAAATAAATAAATATTGATTGATTGATTGTCAGTGATTCCTGTTTTTGTTGCTTTCTCCCAGTGTTACCTTGACCAAGTCATTTACCCTTGATGGAACTCAGTTCTCTTATCTATAAAAGAAGCCTGAATGAACTTCAAGATGTTTTACTATTTTGAAATATCTGAGCTATACTCTGAAAAATTACTTTACTATAAGCCATTTCATAATTTCTGCAGACCAGAACCATTCACTCATTATGTTATGTAAAACTCATATTGATTTCAACAAACTTTCAAAATAATAAAGTAACTCTTATTCTGGAAATATGTATCAGAAATAGAAAATTTAAGTAGCATTACTAAATTGTACTTGCATTTGAAAATGACTTCTTACAAAAGTACAAAAGGAGAATTTCAGGGTCACTGAGAAATACAAGTGTTTAAAAGGAATAGGAATTATATCTGTCTCAGTATGAGTCATTATGTAGGCTGTCTCTTCTCCACTTTAGCTAGTCCCATTGGATAGATTTGTTATATTTGAATTGTGTTAATCTTGACTTACTTGATTTTCTGAAGATATGTTTCATAATTCTGATGGCCATCATTTATATCAGTACATGTTTTTGTCACTATTTATGCTAAATAACTGGTGATAAATGGTGTTCCTAAATGATTGCCCATTGAAATGTACTAAATATAAAGTAACATAATAATAATAATAATAATAATAATAATAATAATAATAATAATAATAATAATGTCATGATGCTATGACAAGCACATGAATTGGATCTGAGTGAGAAGGTGCTAAGTCATCAGTCCCACTTTCTCCTACTTTCTTGAGACAGCCCTGGATGTGAGACAATCAGAGTTAAGTGACTTATCCAAGGTCACACAAAGACACACAAGTTTCAAGTGTCTGGGGCTGAATTTGAACTCCCATACTCCTGATTCCAAGGCCAGTGTTCTATCTATTGTACCAACTAGTTGCCCTCACAAAGTAACAGCAATCTTGTAGGGTGACCAGTCCTTTTCTCATCAATGTTGTGACCCAAGATATCTCTGAAGGACTTATAATAAAGAATACTATGCATTCTCAAAGACATAGCTGATGGTTTCTGAACACAAATTGAAGAATACTTTTCTTTGCTATCTTATTCTTCTTGTGGTTTCTTTTTTTTTGGTGGGTAGGGGAATCTGTGTATATTTTTATATTGTGACTACTACAGAAATATTTTCATAACTACACATTTTTAACCTATATCAAATAACTTATTTTCTCAATGAGGGGGAGTGGGGTGGGAAGAAGGGAGAGAATTGAGAATTCAAAGTTTACAAAGTTAATATTAAAACTTGTTTTTACATTCAACTGGGGAAAATAAAATTTAAAAAATTAACACCAACAACAAAAAATATTATCCATCATGATGGTTGACATTTTACTTGAAAATAATTCTTTTTTATTACAAAAAGAAATTGTTCTGTGCCTATGACTAGACTCATCAGGTTGTAAATATGAGGAAAAAATAGTGTTGGAAGTGATTAAATAAATTCTAATCATAAAATTTTCATTGTAAAGATGATTTTATTCAACCTCTTATGCTTTGGTTTGTGTGATTGCACTAACTGGAACCACACATACTCAAGATCAAATCAGGATCATGTTTAGTGGCAACTGACCCTTCTGGTTCTCTTTATTCTTACTCATTCCAAAAATTGGGAACTTTTCAAGCTAAATTATGCTTAGATTTTCATTGTTTATAATGCTAATAGACTCAGGCAAAGAATGGTATTGAAACAGGGCCTATTTAACTTGAATGAACATTGACTGAACAATCAGTATCAATCATATTCCAGAATGAATACAATATCTTTCCATTTTCCATCTAGAGTAACTTGGATCTCAAATTACTCCAAAAGTCATGGAAATGACAGCATGGATTCAAACTCTCCCTAGAGCTATAGCATATTCTTGGATGACTCCCATAGGTGAAGACTTCAGTAAAGGACAAACTCTATATTTAGGATCACCTGTTCATGCCATTTTTGCATCTTTTTCCTAATAATCACAACAACAAATACTTAAAGTTTTTAAAGAACTTTATATTTATTATCTTCGTTGAGATACAGTTTTAACTTTGAAGAATAATATCTTTTTGAGATAACTATCTTCAAATTGTCTGCAACTCACCTATCTTTGAGTAGCTTCCAGCTTCTTTAGGCAGATCCCTTTTTGGTTTATCTCAGATGCTTTCAATCATACTATCAATCATACTATCTCTATTTTCTAAGTGAGAAACAAATCTTTCTCATGATCACAATGAGAAAAAAACAAGACTCTTTCTTCTATTTATTTCACTGAGAACAAAATGAGATAAAACTTTCTTCAGTTTAGAAAATAAAAATTCAAAAATGACAATTATACCAAAACTAAACTACCTGTTTAGTGCCCTACCAATCAAAATTCCAAAAGATTACTTTAATGAGTTAGAAAAAGTTGTAAGTAAATTCATATGGAGAAAGAAAAAGTGAAGAATTTCCAGGGATTTGATGAAAAAAGTGCAAAAGAAGGGGGCTCAGCTCTACCCAATCTAAAATTATATTATAAAACATCAGTCATCATAACTGTCTGGTACTGGCTAAGAACTAGAGTGGTGGACCAGTGGAATAGACTAGGTGCAATAGCAGGAAACAATTATAGTAATCTGCTGTTTGATAAACCCAAAGATTGGGATAAAAATTCTCTCTTTGATAAAAACTGCTGGGAAAATTGGAAGTTAGTATGGAAGAAACTTAGATTAGACCAATACCTCATACCCTATACCAAGATAAGATCCAATGGATACAGGATTTAGACAGGAAAGAACAATACTATAAGCAAATTAGAAGATCAAGGACTAGTTTACCTGTCAGATCTATAGAAAGGGAAGAAGTTTATAACTAAGGAAGAGTTGGAGGACATAACTAAAAACAAACTAGATGATTTTGATTACATGAAATTAAAAACCTTTTGAGCACATAAAACCACTGTAACCAAGATTGAAAGAAATATAGTGAACTGGAAAACAATCTTTATAACTAATGTTTCTGACAAAGGACTCATTTCTAAAATATACAGAGAACTCAGTCATATTTAAAAAAAAGCCATTCCCCAATTGACAATGTTCAAAGGATAATCAAAAGCAATTTACAGATTAGGAGATCAAAGCAATCCATAGTCATATGAAAAATTGCTCTAAATCATTGCTTAGTAGAGAAATGCAAATTAAAGCTTCTCTGAGGTACCCCCTCAACTCTCAGACTGACTAATATGAACAGAAAGGATAATGATCATTGTTGGAAGGGTTGTAGGAAAGCTGGCCCACTATTCCATAGTTGGTGGAGCTGTGAACTCATCCAACCTTCCTGGAGAGAAATTTGGAATTATGCCGAAAGGGCAACAAAAATGTGCATACTCTTTGTTCCAGCAATACCACTACTGGGTCTATACCCTGAAGAGATCATGAAAAAGGGTAAAAATATCACTTGTACAAAAATATTCATAGCAGCCCTGTTTGGGGTGGCAAAGAATTGGAAATCAAGTAAATGTCCTTCAATTGGGGAATGCTTAGCAAACTGTGGTATATGTATGTCATGGAACACTATTGCTCTTTTAGAAACCAGGAGGGAGGGGAATTCAGGCAAGCTTGGAGGGATTTGCATGAACTGATGCTGAGTGAGATGAGCAGAACTAGAAAAACACTGTACACTCTAACAGCAACATGGGGGCAATGGTCAACCTTGACAGACTCACTCATTTCAGCAGTGCAAAAATCAGGGACAATATTGGGCTGTCTGCAATGGAGGATACCATCTGTATCCACATAAAGAACTATGGAGTTTGAACAAAGTCCAAGGACTATTTCCTTTAATTTAGGAAAAAAACCTGATATCTTATTGTCTGATTTGTTATCTCTTATACTTTATATTTCTTCCTTAAGGATAATGATTTCTCTTACATGACACTCAATTTGGATCAATGTACAACATGGAAACAATGTAAAGACTGATAAATTGCTTTCTGTGGGGGGTGGAGGAGGGAAGTAATATTGGGGGAAAAATTGTAAAACTCAAAATAAATAAAATCATTAATAAAAAAAGAAAATAAAAATTCTCTCTCCTCCATGCAGTAGAATGAGCTTCTCTTTCTCATAATAATATAAAATGGAGGTAAGCATAAAGGCCCACCCCACCATCCTGAAATTTCAGGAAGAATATTGGATTTTCTAATCAAAGTCAAGAAAAACTTGATGCCCAATCTGCTGCTCTTTCCTACTATACAATATTTCTACCTCAATAAACAACTTCTAAACTATATGATGCTAAATTTGCCAAACTGTTTCCTTACTAAACTGATGTTTTAATTCATAAAAATACAATCTCAGTTGATAATGTTGGAATGATCAGGTTTGGGCACCCCTAAAAGCTTGTTATATGTTCCTATATCTCGGTTTTTATGTTCTTTCCCTGAATCTTTCCCTGATTTCCCTTCTATTAAGAAAGCAATTATTTCCCTATAATTCTCAAACATACCATGTACTTCTCACAACTTGATTTTGAACTTCTTGAGGATAAGATCCAAATCTTATTTTATCTATTTTTCTCTTAGGTGGCAGAGTGGGTAGAGTACCAATTCTGAAGTCAGGAGGATTTGAATGGAAATTCAGCCTCAAGCACTAGCTGTGTGACCTTGGACAAGTTACTTAACTCAGTAATCATGATGACTCCAGAGGAGGAAGTGAAGCTAATGTACAGCACTACCCTCTCTCAAAGACAATTCACTTGCATATTATGGAATCACCACTCAGATATCATGGTCTATCATCGTGGAAGGATAATATCATCAGTTTCCTAACACAGTGGCATAGTCATAATTAATACTTCATATTTGTTTCAATTAATAGAATTAATTTTAGTATTTTTCATTAAAAATTTTGCATATAATCTTTAGGTACTTCCTGAGTTTTTGGAGTCAAAACCAGATCATCAGACAAATTCCCCCCTTCTGCTCAGTTTGATTTATGCTTTGAATCTAGATATGCCAGTGGATCTTCTGTGGAGGTTTATAGAGAAGTGCAAATGAGAATCATAGAAGATGACATGTGGAGGATTTGTTGTATGTATCCAAGAAGAGAATATCCACATTGATAAGCAACTAGATCCATTGTAACTGAAGCATTAAGAATTGGTTTGAGTCTCAGATAGATAATGAAGTTATGAAAAATAGGAAGAATGATCTCATGGGAAGAAAGTTCTTCATGGGAAGATAAAAGATATAATAGTTCTGACTTAAAAACCAAAAGTCTATTTTGCAATAGATTCGCATAATGATCTCTGAGTTTCTCATCTTCCAAGGTAATTGAGCTGTAACTGGAGTACCTCTTATTGTTTTAGGTTCCGGTGATTTGTTGTGCCTTAATATTTCCTGGCTCTGCATCTCAAAACTTCCTTAATACACTTCTGTAGCTCACCTTTGCCTCTGCCACTCATGTCAGTTTCAATAGTTAACATACATTGAACATTCACCATTTCTTTTTATTTTGTTGTTAATTAAATTGCTAATGCTCTTCCTCTAATGAAATGCTTCTCCCATCAACTGTGGCTTTTTACTTTTGCTCTGTCAAATTCTACCTCCTAAGTAAAATGTTCTCACTCATTTATGGGACTAGCCCAGGTCATCATTCCTTAAGTCTAATCAATATGTTTTTAGCTAATTTATTAAAAAGTATTTTCTTTAAAAAAACACCTGGCTTTAACAGATGTTACTAATTAATATGTTAATGAAATATTAATATAATTTCTTTCCCTATGATGATCAAATACCCAACCCTTATCTGACTGCTCCTCCTTTCCTTTTCCAATAGGAAGCCTCCCAGGCCCAATTCTTGTAGAGTTAGGGTTATTCAATTCTTTTCAACTTTTATCATGCCCCTGACAGCTAATATTCAGGCCAAGTAAATTGCTTTGAAGCTTCAGGAAGTTTAAAGGGGGCACTGAACACTGATGTAGAAAGAGAAGAACTGATGAATTTTGTCCTCTTTCCTGCCACTAAACAGAAGATCTTTGTCCTTCTTATTTTATTTTAGGAGTTTTACTTTACTCTGCTATGGACATAACCTCCCTGGTTTTAGAACTATTCAAGATCCATAATGTGGCTTTATCTATCTATCTATCTATCTATCTATCTATCTATCTATCTATCTATCTATCCATCCATCCATCCATCCATTCATTCGTTTGTTTATTTATTTATTCATTCATTCATGCATTCATTTATTTGTTTGTTTATTGATTAGTTAATTAATTGATTTTACTGACATCAGCTAAGCCAACTTGGTAGCTAAAGACCTATTTAGGTCAATACAAAATCCTCTTCTTTCTGCTCTTCCTGTCTATTCTCTGTCATCCCTCTTTTCTCTTCTCCCTTTATTTATCCAAGTTCCATCATGTCTTTGGAACAACTTTAACAGATATTATTTAGGCCTTCCAAAAACCAGTGACCTAATCCTCCATCCAACTCTTTCACGTCTGAGTTCATCTTGTGCTTTTGTCTTATATAAGTACCTGAGTTAACTTTATAATATGTATAAGTTGATTCTTACATGCAGGAAACAGGAAATATGATAGAAAAGTTGAGCCCCACACCATGAGAAGTAATTTTCAGAATGTTTATGTGTAAAGGAATCTCCCTTGACGACAATTCTCTAATTTCCGCACACAGCAAGAATGTCTAAGCTTTTCCAAAACACAGGTCTCGTGATGTTTACACAGTCGCATTAACTCTGAATCCCTTGATGGGAAAAAATGAAGTCATGTTAACATTCAGATTGGTACAGAAGGATATGAAAGACCAAAAGAAATATTTTTTTGTGCACATATATTATATAAATGGGCATCTAATCATGACTCCCCTATATGAACTGAGCATATATAAATGAGACATAATTGAATGAAAGTTCTAGGAAAAACATAGATCTCTCATTTACTGATGTAGTATAAGACATGGTAACCAGTAATAAAGAGACCATGTCAGTTACTTCACTACAGAGTTGTTGTCCTTTCAATTCAAATGGCAATTGGATGTATGGTAGAAACAAGCACAGTTCAAGTTTCTTGTGCCTCATATCCAGTGGTTTTGGAAACGGTATGGGGCATCTTTGAAACCACTTGCATTTTTGTCATTATTAATATTAATTAAAGAAATAATATAAACAGCACTAATGTGTTAAAGTCATATCACATCAGATGTATATTAAAGTCTTTTGGCTAGGAGTCAATAACATAGAACAAAGCAGATATCATTCCTCAGACCGCAGGGAATCAAGTAATCACTAAACAATGCACACAAACCTACACTGGGAAGGATAATGCTCGTTTTAAGTTAGTTCCCTTGCTTCTAAAATCAGCTACTTATCTTCTCATAAGCATTTGGCCCTGCACTGACATTGTATGTTCATTTCTATTTTAGTTAAGATTCAGAAAATCTTGAATTGGTGTAGTATAGGGACACTGACTTGCTGCTTCATCTGAATAGCCCCTGAGGGAAAGGATTATTGCTGTAGTAGGTACAACAGCATTGTCCTTGAAAAATGTTGGATATGAATATAAAATGTGTGTATGTGTATGTATATGAGAGATAGTGCGCCAGAGAAACAGAGAGACAGAGCCAGAGAGCCAGAGTCAGAGAGCCAGAGAGATAGAGTGAGACTTAGAGACCAAGAGAGATGGAGACAGAAAGAATATTTTGCTCTCTGAAATCAATATTTTCCATTATTTTTGGTTGTAGTGATAAAATATGCAATAACATTTCAACTGTCAATATCTGACCACTACATTAAGAAGTACTTCCATGGTTTAATATTGATTTTTTTTATCTTTTCTTTTGACATATGAATGGGTCTAGGAGTTCATAAAATAGGAAAAGAAACAATTAGTGATTTATAGATGTCACTCACAAAACAGATGTTAAGCTTAGATTAAAAGGTTACAAAAGACATTAAAATATGTTTGCAATTTATATTTTAAAATAATTCTTTTTATATATAAGAACAGTGTCAGAGCAGTTACTGATGGCCTTGGTAGCTGTGCTTTCTTGGCTGAGAAGGTCTTTGCATCTGTTTAATGTTTGTTATGTCTGACCTAATAATAACCTGCATGCATGTCACTTTATACACTCCATACATTGAGTAAACAAGCAATCAATCTTGGTTTTCCAGTTTTGACTGAGCACACAAGTAAAACATAATTAAACAAGAGCTCCAGGGAAAGATAAACCATTAACCTATTTACCCAGTATAAGCTATTATATTTTCACAACATTTTTTGACAAAACTGTGAGTTATGCAGTATATCATTGTTTCCATTTTACAGATAAGAAAGAGGAGGCTTAGGATTGGAAACTGATTTTTTAGGGTTATACTTTTGGTAAGCTTCAAAATTCACATTTGAAGCTGGATATTTTGACTCTAGGTTCAACTTTCTTTCACACTACACTGACCAGATGTATTCTGTGTAGTTGATCTTATCTCAGTAATTCTGCACATGATACAGGAAAAAAGCAAAATAAAAAACAAAAAACCTAAATATATGGGACATGAAGAAGAGAAACTAAAGTAATCAGGTTTGGCTTAGGAGTTCAAATTTATGAGATGATTGCTTGCTACCTTTGTACTTACTAAGTAAGTTGTTCTAATTATTTTGTTTCTGATGGACACTATGCTTCACAGCCAAAGAATATTCATCTAGTGATTATTTATTGTTTGGGATTAGCTGTACTGCTGATTTAATCCAATAGCACAAGTTACTGAGTTGACCTTATGCAGCAATGCTTTAGAGTTATATACTATTGGTGACCTAGGCTCAATAAATGATTTTAGTAAAAATGAAACAATGAGGGGGATGGTCTGGTCCAAGGAGAGAGAGTTCTGATCATTTGGGAGGCATAAGCCTAAAGATATACTTGAAACTATATAGAAATGTATTCTCAACCATAAACTTGAACTTGTGCAGGCATTAAAAAAGGAAAAAAATCTTTCTTATAACCATTTTTGTTATCCTCAAGCAAAGGATAGATATAATAATATTTAAGTGGACTATCTATTTAACTATATACATATTAACCTGAATTATTATGAATTTTAAAACCCATGCAGAAGAACAACCATTTCCACATGATGATAAAAACCTCCTTATTTGCTAAAGGTCCAATGATTTCTTTATTTATGAGAATTACGAATTAAGAATAATGAATAAACATGACTTAAAATTAATAGATACTGTGTTCAATTCTCCCTTGCAACCAGATGGTCCTAGGGATGCATGTAAATAGTTAATTTATTTCATTTGGGGACCTGAATGTTGAATAAAAAATGAGATATTTGTCATTAAGTCACATTTACCAAATGTTAAAAACAAATGCAAAATCAAATCAAAGGAATATATTTGTTTTCTTTTTCTTTTTTGGTCATTTAGGGATAAATTTAAAATTGTCTTCAGAATTTTCAGTTTTTAAACTGAAATAGTTTTCTTTCATTAAAACAATGCCCTTCCAAAACTAATTCTGATTTGCTAATCATTGATAACCATAATGGTGGTACAGTCTTGAAGATACAAAAGACATGGGTTCAGGTCAAGTGTCAGACTCATACAAGTGAATTACTTTACCTCTGATTTCTGGGGCAAAGATTATATGCTACATATGATTAGAATTAATAGAAGGATTTTCTACAGTAGGCATTCCTTCTACTAATAAAATCACAGTCTTTGTCCTAGGATTTCTTCCACCCCAGGAAACTGCTATTTTGATCCCCACAACTATTTGAACTAACTTGGAATGTATTTCAAAATAGAGTCAATTTTAGTGAAGTCCATGGATAGGGTTAGGGAATAATGGAAGCTATTTTGGGGAGGAAGTGCTGGGGAGAGTTTTATTTATAAAAAGATTGCCAATAGAAATATGATAGCTTTATGTCTAAACTATAAATCAGACTGAAATATGATTTCAATGAAACAATATTTCTATCATTTTCTATTCTGTCAATAGGACTTTCTTTTGATGGAAGTAGGATTTTTTTCAAGAATGACAAAGACAAACTACTATTAAATCAGTCCTCTTTGAAAAAGATAAAATGACTTGTTTGCAAACAACTGCACCCACCAGATTTATTAAAGTACAAGCCACAGTGACTTAATTGCTGTTGTGTGTTTGTGTGTGTTTACATATGTTGAAACAAGTCCACAAATAATTATCAAGCACCTATTATTTGCCAGAGACTGTGCAGTACACTGACACAAAGTAAGACAAAAATAATAATAACAAAAAAAACAGAAATTGAAAAAATAAATAAATAAATCTTTCCCTGCTCTCAAGGGTCTCATATCACAAAGACTGGTGTAAACAAGATACAAATATATGTAGGATAAAGTGAAGATAATCTCGGAAGGGATGGAATTATAGTTAAGGTAAACTGGGAAAGACTTCTTTGAGAAGGTTGGACTTAGGCCGAGACATGAGGGAAGCCAGAAGATAAAAATGATGAAGGAGAGCCCCAGGAATAGAGGCAAGTTGGTGAAAACACTCAAAGTCCAGAAATAGAAATGTTAGGTTTGAGGAACAGTAAGGAGGTCAGTGTTATTGGATTGAAGAGGAAAAGGACCAGGTTAGGAAAGTACTGGAAAGGAAGAAACAGATCAGGTTATGTAGGGTTTCCAAAGTTAAACAGAAGCTAACTGATCCTGGAGATAATAGGAAGCCATTGGACTTTACTGAATGAATAAATAAGGTATATATATATATATATATATATATATATATATATATATATATATATATATGTACATATATATCTATGTATGCATGTGTATATGTATAAACTATGTGTCCATATCTGCATACATATCAATATATATGGACATATATGTATATTGTCTATTTTATAACTGGTAAATACACATCAAGAAATGAAAGTTCCACTACCAACCTTACTAAGAAATTTACAAAATTTTGGATAATAAAAATTTTTAATGAATGATAGATATGTAGGACAACATCCAGATGAAGCCTCATTGGCAAAGACTATTTCAAAGAAGGACTTTGCATAAAAATAACTTTTTACATTCCCTCCAATGATTTGTAATAATGATGCTTTGTTGCTGATCAGATTTTACAATGAACACACAATATTTGATGGTATAAAATTTTATTCTGGTTCATATCATTTAGGAAATAGTAGGAAAATATTGCTCTGGATACTGTTTGTAAAATCTGGAGAGAAGACCAGAGTGGAGGTAAACGTAAAGAAATTCTAAAAGTTCTTTTGTTCTATTGCTAAATAGCCAGTATTAGATCCCTATCCCTTTCCTACACCAAATTTTCCAGATACCCCTGACAGGAAAATGTAACCTCCAAAACAAGGACAGAAGGAAGTTTATTCAAAGCATTTATCTCAGGGGCAGCTAGGTGGTGTAGTGGATAAAGCACAAGCCCTGGAGTCAGGAGTACCTGGTTTCAAATCTGGTCTCAGACACTTAATAATTACCTAGCTGTGTGGCCTTGGGCAAGCCACTTAACCCAGTTTGCCTTGCAAAAAAACCCCTAAAAAAAAAAGCATTTATCTCCACTTTCTGATTCATCAAACAAAAATTAGTTTTCTTTTCCTTCCATGTCCTTTAGACAGTAGGATGATTCAAGGCAAATCAACAAGATTTTTATCAAGTGCCTATTGTGTGCCAGGCCCAGGCGTTGTGTTTTATGTATTCAATTATAACATAATCCAATTACAATAATAAAGCTTAGGAGTTATACTTGTATGGCAGAACAATAAAGTGTTTAAGTGACTGTCAAAGATGCTATTTCTTTATGAAATGTAAATTATTTCCTAGAATGAATCATTTAGGAAACAAGGAGAGAGGATAAATAATGAAAGACCATACCACAGGGTCATGTTTAAAAATCAGTCTACTTGCTACAAAAACTAAAACATCATTCTGACAGGTTAAGCTTATATCAAAATCTTACATCATAATCCATAATAAATTCAAATTAAACTCAAGATCTGAATTTTAGAGATCATAGTATAACAAAATTAGAAGAGAAGATTATTTTCTTTTTTTCAATTTTTTTATCTATTTAAGGCAATTGGAGTTAAGTGATTTGCCCAAGGTCACACAGCTAGGCAATTTTTAAGTATGAGGTTGAATTTGAACTCAGGTCCTTCTGACTGCAGGACCAATGCTCTAGCCACTGTACCACCTAGCTTCTCCAAAGAAGATTATTATCAAAATCCCCAAATACAAGCTCTTTTATGCACTTTGAAAGGCTTTGTTCTAGCCCCCTCATGTCAATTATAGGCCAGGGTTACAAATCTAATTGATAAATTGGTTCCTATACATTTCACCCAACCTGCACATTATAGTAATGAGCAAGAACAGTTAGATCTCCTTGAGTATGTGCAAAGGAGAAGCTCAAGACTCTAGGTTAAGTTAAAAGCAGGTAGGGCAATCTCATCAGTTTTTGATCAGATTGAGTTCTCCTGCCCATAAGGTAACAATATAGGCAGAACCCAGTCTTTGTAATGTAAACTTACAATCCTCCTTTCATATTCTTGTGGAACCTAAAAGCCCACATTTTCCTCACAATTTTACCCTTTTCTTTTATAATAAGAATTTGGGTTCCACCCCTTAATAGTAATTTCTTTCTTAAATCACAATCCTTGTTACTGACATAACTACTGATTTTTTTTCCTTTAAAGAATTTTACTTCCTCATCATTAGAGACATGAACTGGTCCTATTTTCCACGTTTGTGCAGGAGCACATGTCAACTTTCTGATGTCTTTTACTACTTAACCTATTGACATATACCTTGACAGATTCAATTTACCACAAACTCCTATAATCAACAGATTTGTTTGCATGGCTTAATCAGCGAGCAAATCGAGGACCTAGCTGTCTAATTGGTAATTTTTCCACTACAGCTTGGAATTTTTTTTTTACAGCTTAGAATTTAATCAAGATATATATTGGGGTTCCATAGCCCCAACTAACCATCCTGTGTCCAGGCAGTAAGCGCTTAAGTCTAGATAATAACTCCCTGACCAATCCTTTGGACAAATGGGTGTAGGCAGTAGTCCCATTAATCCAATAATGTCCCTTTAGTGCTGGTTGGTCTTCCAAGAATATAATTTCCTGGTTTCCAACAAATGGATAATACTATTCATCTTTACTTCCAAGGGGCCCTCCTAAATAGGCCATATAATCATCACGATAATAGGTACATTTCCAAAGTTGCTGTACCTCCTTCCACTAGCAAGTTTTTATACCAATGTGTTTAAATAGAGCTTCCTTGCTACAAAATTGATTAAAATAAATCCTTGATTTTTTGTCATTGGACCAACCCCAAGAATAGTAATATATCTAGTGATATTTCTTGAATTATTTTTCTTGCAAATTGCCATTTCAACACTTTCCTTGCAAGTTCACACTAACTCATAATTACGGTTTCCCTTAACAAGCCCCCCAGTTTGTACAACTTTAAAAGGGATCCAGGTACCATCATTACATCTCATATGAGTCTCATTCACCTATCTCTTTAAGTTGTACAGTCCAGAATATGTGTACCCTACTTCTGGCCATGTTCAGACATTTGCTACTCCCCAGGAAAATGTCCTGGCCAGACTGGTATAAACAATAGTCATCCTGAACTGACTCTACGCCACTGGTGTTTCTCTCCTCTGAACCAGAACCCTGTGCCACAGTACACCTCTGACCAGGAACTGAGAATCCAGGCCAGACACAGGGGGACTAAACAACCAAGGCTAGTTCTCAAACTTCTGTGGACTACTACAAATCCAACAGTTAGCCACACCAAAAGAGTGGGCATTGACCTTTTATCAACTGGATTCTCTTCCCACCATTCTCTGGTAGGACTCGCCCTAGATAAAATATACAGACTCATGTAGGATATAATCATGCCACTCAATAATCTCCCTCCTTTTCTCTCAAAGGAGAACATCTTCACCCTGAATCAGTTCCAAAAAGTCCTCTCTAGTTCAGGTGACTAGTTGAGATCTTGTCTTCTGATAAAGAAACTGCTTAACATTTTACTCAGACCAAAACACATGTTTTCACCACAAACCAATAAGATTCTGGGGCTTATTACAATTTACATTTTGCTTTATTGCCATATTGATACAAATACTTAACTTTAACACAATAAACTTCCATTAATGTTTACTAATGGAAGTTTTTTGTGTTAAACTGAAGTAAAAATTTCAAAATAAAATAATCCTAACCTTTACTCTCATTACAATAATGACTCAAATATTATTAACCAAAATGATTTTTTCCAAAATATTCCTTTATTTTCCTTTTCCTGGTGTACTTATCTAACTCACATTCCTTTCCTTAAACTAGACCATGAAACAGTAATTATCCTAAGAATTTCCTTTTGTTCTTCTTATGTAAATATCCCCTCTAAATAAAAATTAAGGGAACTTAATTCCCATGTTAACATGTAGCTGAAAGGAGGTTTCAGAGCCACACACCTAACTTATCTCTGGCTATTGGATCAAATTCACCTAAAACTTCTTTTTTCTGGTTTGCTTAGTAATTATAAAGATACAAGACATTAAAGGGAAATTCCTTTATAGATATAAGTATAGAATGTCAGCATCCAGGCAGAGGTCATGTGGGTAGTCAAATGTCTTAGGCCAGATTTACTCTCCCAGGTGAAAGATTATCCAGATGTCATTTTGGGGAAATGAAGTCAAAGGTGTTCAAGTTCTGGCAAGAACTTGCCCATTTGGTTGCATATCCCTGTCACCTGATATCTTTAGCCCACTGGCTTCCTTGGCTCCAAGAACATGACATTGACCCAGTTGTACTTCCTTTGTGCTGATCATCCCTGGCATCTGACATAAAAAGAGAAATTTCTTTTAACCAAATAGGAGACAGAAGGAATTACAAAAGATAAAAGAAATAATTTTTTTTCCTACATGAAATTGAAAGCTTTTACAAAAATTATATTAATATATCTAGGATTAGAAAGGAAGCAGGTGATTGATGAAATATTTGTATCAAATATTTTTGATAAGGGCTTGATATTCAGGAAATATTGATATATATATAAATCTAAACTTGATTCACCCTTTGATATGTAGACAAAGGAACAGTCCTCCAAAAAATTTCATATGATTAATAAATCATATGATAATTCTCCAAATAATTATGAATTATGGAATCTCACATTAAAACAACCCTAAGATTTTGTTTAACTTACTATTAGAAAATTGACTAACATGACAACAGTTGTTAGAGTTCTGAAATCACAGTAATACACTGTACATAGACCTATGACTTGGTACAAACAGTCTGGAAAGCAAATAAAATGACTAAAAGTCCATCTACACAGAGCTCCATTTATTATATACTCCAAGGAGGTTAGTGGAAAGAAAAACTACACATTTATCAAAATATTTATGGCCGTACTTATTGTGACAGCAAAAAACTGTATAAAAAAGAGATTCTTTTTTCCATTGAGATAAAGCCAAATTGTGAGGCATCAATGTAATAAAATACTGTTGTGTTATATGAAATAAGAAATATGATGAATACAGAAAAGCATGAGAATATGTTTATGGATCAATGTAGAAAGAGTCAGAAAAGTAATATATCCTATCACTATAACATATAAATGAAAAGAACAACAATCACAAAAATAATAAAAAAATGAATATTGGAAAACTAGAAAGAACAAGCATGGCCCCAAAGAGGACATAAAGAGGACATCTCTCCTTGATCTTTTTTGGTTGTTGTTTATAAAAGAAAGATTTTATTTATTTTGAATTTCACAATTTACCCTCAATCTTGATTTCATCCCCCTAACCTCCCACAGAAGGCATTCTGTTAGTCTTTACATTGTTTCCATGCCATACATTGATCTGTGTTGAATGTGATGAGACAGAAATCATATCCTTAAGGAAGAAAAATAACATATAAGAGATAGCAAATACATAGAAAGATAACTTTTTTTAGGTTTTTGCAAGGCAAATGGGGTTAAGTGACTTGCCCAAGGCCACACAGCTAGGTAATTATTAAGTATCTGAGACCGGATTTGAACCCAGGTACTCCTGACTCCAAGGCCGGTGCTTTATTCACTATCCCACCTAGCCGCCCAGATAACTTTTTTTTTAAAAAAAGTTAAAGGTAATAGTCTTTGATCTTTGTTCAAACTCCACAATTCTTTCTCTGGATATAGATAGTATTCTCCATCGCAGTTAGCTCAAAATTGTGCCTTATTGTTGCACTGGTAGAATGAGCAAATCCATTAAGCTTGATCAACATTCCCATGTTGCTATTAAGGTGTACAATGCTCTTCTGGTTCTGCTCATCTCTCTCAGTATCATTTCATGCAAATCCTTCCAGGCTTCCCTGAATTCTAATCCTTCCTGGTTTCTAATAGAATGATAATGTTCCATCATAGACATATACCACAGTTTATTTAAGCCATACCCCAATAGATAGGCATTCACATAATTTCCGATTCTTTGCCACCACAAACAAGGCTGCTATGAATATTTTTGTACAAGTGATGTTTTTACTGCTTTTCATAATCTCTTCAGAGTATAGACACAGTAGTGATATTGCTGGATCAAGGGGTATGCACATTTTTATTGCCTTTTGGGTGTAATTCCAAATTGCTCTCCAGAAAGGTTGGATGAGTTCACAGTTTCAAAAACAATATATTAGTGTCCCAGATTTCCTGCATCCCTTCCAACATTGATTGTTGTCCTTTCTGGTCATATTGGCCAGTTTGAGAGGTGTGAGGAGGTACCTCAGAGATGCTTTAATTTGCATTTCTCTAATAAGTAGTGATTTAGAGCAATTTTTCATGTGACTATGGATAGCTTTGATCTCATCTATAAATTGCCTTTGCATATCCTTTGACCATTTGCCAATTAGGACTGGCTTGTTTTTTAAGAAAGTTGAATCAGTTTTCTATATATTTTAGAAATGAGTCCTTTGTCAGAAATACTAGTTGTAAAACTTGTTTCCAAATTTACTACATTTCTTTTGATCTTGCTTACAGTGATTTTGTCTGTGCAAAAGTTTTTAATTTAATGTTATCAAAATATTCTAGTTGGTTTTCAATGTTGTTCTCCATCTCTTCCTTGATCATCAACAGCTTCCCTTTCCAGAGATCTGATAGGTAAACTATTACTTGATTTCCTACTTTGCTTATAATATTGCTTTTTATGTCTAAACCCTGTATCCATTTTGATCTTATCTTGGTATAGAGAGTGAGGTGTTGGTCCAAGTTTCTGCCATACTAACTTCCAATTTTCCCAACAGTTTTTATCAAAGAGAGAGTTTTTATCCCAATAGCTGAACTCTTTGGTTTTTCAAACAGCAGATTACTATAATCATTACCTGCTATCTTTTTTGCATCTAGTTTATTCCACTGATCCACCACTCTATTTCTTAGCCAATGCCAGACAGTTTGATGACTGATGATTTATAATATAATGTTAGATCTGGTAGGGCTAAGCCACCTTCTTTTGCACTTTTTTTTTTCATTAAATCCCTGGAAATGCTTGAATTTTTATTTCTCCACATGAATTTCCTTACAATTTTTTTCTAACTCATTAAAGAAATGTTTTGGAATTGTTATTGGTAGGGCACTAAACATAGAGTTTAATTTTGGTAGAATTGTCATTTTTATTATATTAGCTCAGCCTATCCCTTAGCAGTTGATATTTGCATTGTTATTTACATTTGATTTATCTGTGTGAGAAGTATTTTGTAATTGTTTTCAAAAAGTTTCTGAGTAAGCCTTGGCAGGTAGACTCCTAGGTATTTTATATTGTCTGAAGTGACTTTGAATGGGATTTTTTCTTTCTAGCTTTTTCTGCTGCATTTTGCTAGTCATATATAGAAATGTTGAAGATTCATGAGGGTTTATTTTATATCCTGTGACTTTGCTAAATTTGCTAATTATTTCTAGTAATCATTTAGATGATTTTTTGGGATTCTTTACATACATGATTGTTATCTGTAAAGAGAGAGAATTTTGTCTCTTCTTTCCCAATTCTAATTCCTTCATTTTCTTTTTCTTCTCTTATTACTGAAGCTAACATTCCTAATACAATATTGAATGGTAGTGGTGATAGTGAGCATCCTTGTTTCACTCTTGTTCTTAATGGGAATACCTCTAGCCTATCCCATCACATATGATGCTTGTTGATGGTTTCAGATAGATACTGCTTATTATTTTAAGGAACAGTCCATATATTCCTACTTTTTCTAGTGTATTTAGAAGTAATGGGTGCTTTATTTTTTCAAAAGCTTTTGCAGCATCTATTGATAAAATCATATAATTTCTGATAGGTTTGTTATTGATATAATTAATTATATGAACAGTTTTCCTAATATTTAATGAACGTTGTATTCTTGGGGTAAATCGTAGTTGGTCATAATGTATTATCCTAGTGATCACTTCTTGTAATCATTTTGCTATGGTTTTATGTAAGATTTTTGCATCTATATTCATCAGGGATATAGGTCTATAATTTTTTTTTTCTGTTTTAACTCTTTCTGGTTTAGGAACCAGCACCACATTGGTTTCATAGAAAGAGTTAAACAGAGTTATGTCTTCACCTGTTTTTCCAAAGATTTTATATAGAATTGGAACTAATTGTTCCTTAAATATTTGATAGAATTCACTCGTGAATCCATCTGGCCCTGGAGATTTTTTTCTTGGGTAGTTCAATAATGGCTTGGTGAATTTCTTTTTCTGAGATGGGGTTATTTAGGTATTTAATTTTTACTTCATTTAACCTGGGCAAATTTTACTTTTTTAAATATTCATCCATTTCCCTTAAATTATCAAGTTTATTGGAATAGAGCTGGGCAAAATAATTCCAAATTATTCCTTTAATTTCCTCCTCATTTGTGGTGAGTTCATCTTTTTCATTTATGATACTAGCAATTTGGTTTTCTCCTTTCTTTTTTTAATCAAATTGACCAAAGGTTTATCATTTTTATTTTTTTAAATGAAACCAACTCTTGGTTTTATTTATTAATTCAATAGTTTTATTGCTTTTGATTTTATTAATTTCTCCTTTAATTTTTAGAATTTCTAATTTGGTATTTAATTTGGGGTTTTTAATTTTTCTTTCTCAAATGTTTAGTTGCATATTTAGTTCATTGATTTCTTCTTTCTCTAATTTATTCATGTAAGCATTTAAAGTCATAATATATCCCCTGACCTCTGCCTTGAGTGTATACCATAGGTTTTTGTATGTTGTTTCATTAGTGTCATTATCTAGGATGAAATAATTAATTCTTCCTATAATTTGTTGTTTGATCCACTCATTCTTTGAAATAAGGTTATTTAGTTTCCAATTAGTTTTCACTCTTTATTTGCCTGGAACAATTTTGCATGTGATTTTTTTTTTCATTATGATCTGATAAAGTTGTATTCACTATGTCTGCCTTTCTGCAACTGATGATTAGCTTTCTATGCCCTACTATATGATCAATTTTTGTGAAAGTGCTATGTACTGCAGGAAAAAAATTATTATATTCCTTTCTATCCCTGTTCAGTTTCCTCCATAGGTCTATCATGTCAAGGTTTTCTAACAATCTCTTTACCTCCTTAACTTCTTTCTTGTTTTAAATTTTATGGTTAGATTTATCCAAATCTGAGAGTGGGAGGTTGACATCTCCCACTAGTAGAGTTTTGCTGTCTATGTTTTCCTGTAGCTCCTTCAATGTCTCCTCTAAGAATTTGGATGCTATACCATTGGGTACATAGGTATTTAGTATAGAAATTACTTTATTGTCTATGGAACCTTTTAGGAAGATATAGTTTTCTTCCTTATCACTTTTAATTATATATATATATATATATATACATATATATATATATATATATATATATATATATATATATATATATTTGTAGCTGTTTTGTCTGAGATAAGGATTGCTACCCCTGCATTTTTCACTTCAAGTGAAACGAAATATATTTTGCTCCAGCCTTTAACCTTTACTCTATATGTATCTCTCTGCTTCAAATGAGTTTCTTGCAAGCAGCATATTGTAGGATCCTGTCTTTTAATTCACTCTGTTATTCACCTATGTTTTAAGAGAGAGTTCATTCCATTCACATTCAAAGTTATAATTACTAACTCTTTACTACCCTCCATGTTATCTTCCCTCTTTTTTTTCACTTTTTTCATATCATCTTCAGTGTTTTTGCCTTCCTATATCAAACTCCTCCCCCTTTTTCCACTTTCCTTTTGCTCCTTCTTTCTTACCTTCCATCTGTTGGTTCCCCTTTTCCTACCCCCTCCCCTTCCCCCCCTTTTAATACTTGAAAGGTAAGATAAATTTCTTTAATTTTTTAAGTTTTTTTAAATTTTATTTTGATTTTTTTTAGGTTTTGCAAGGCAAATGGGATTAAGTGGCCTGCCCAAGGCCACACAGCCAGATAATTATTGAGTATTTTAGACCAGATTTGAACCCAGGTACTCCTGACTACAGGGCTTTATTCACTGTGCCACCTAACTGCCCCAAGATAAATTTCTTAACTTAACTGAGTGTATCTATATTAACTTTAAGCCAAATCTGATGAGAATAAGAGTCAAGCAGTTCTCACTTCCCCTGTATTACAATAGGACCTTTGTACTTCTTTATGTAATGATTTACCCATTCAATCTCCTCCATCCTCCCATCTTTTTTACTGTCCCCCTTTTTAAGGAGGGATTGTTTTTAAATCATTCTGAGTCACAGGAAAGTCATGAGTGTCCATCAATTCTGACTAAATATTTTATTTCTAATAGAGCTATTAAAGTTTTTTCTCTCAGGTAGGGCTATAGTCAGTTTCATCTTATTTGATAGCAGTTTTTTCCTTTTACCCTTTTTTTAATCTTTTCATGTGTCTCTTGAGTCTCCTGTTTGAAGTCCAAATTTTCTATTAAACTCTGTTCTTTTCATCAGGAAAAATTGGAAGTCTCCTATTTCATTAAATGTCTCTCTTTTGCCTTGGAAAAGAAGGCTCAGTTTTACTGGATAATGAGTTCTTTACTGCATTTCAAGCTCTCTTGCTTTTTGGAATATCACATTCCAGGTCCTTTGAGATATTAACGTTGATGCAGCCTGGTCCTGTGTAATCCTTACTGTGGCTCCTTGGTATCTAAATTATTTCCTTCTGACTGCTTTCAGGATTTGCTCTTTTATCTGAATGTTCTATAATTTGACCACAATATTCCTTGGCATTTTCATTTTGGGATCCCATTCCAGAGGAGTCAATGTATTCTTTCAACAACCATTGTGCCCTCTGATTCCATGAAATCAGGGCAGTTTTCCATCACTAAATCCTGTAATATTAAGCCCAGACTTTTTTTCTCTTTTCAATGTTTTCAGCAAGCCCAATAATTCTTAGGTTGTCTCTCTTTGAGCTATTCTTGAGGTCAGTGGTTTTGCTGATGAGGTATTTGACATTTTTTCCTATTTTTTTGATTTTTGATTTTTGTTTGATAGATTCTTGTTTTCTCATGAAGTCATTAGGATTCCACAGACTCCATTCTTTCTTTTAGAGAAGAATTTGCTTCATTTACCTTTTGCAACTCCTTTTCTAATTGGTCAATTTTATTTTTGAAAGAGTTTTCCATTTGACCAATTGAATTTTTTTTTGAAAGGCAAATGGGGTTAAGTGGCTTGCCCAAGGCCACACAGCTAGGTAATTATTAAGTGTCTGAGACCGGATTTGAACCCAGGTACTCCTGACTCCAAGGCTGGTGCTTTATCCACTATGCCACCTAGCTTCCCCTGACAAATTGAATTTTTGAGAGAATTATTTTCTTTTTGCATTTGTCCAATTCTATTATGTAAGGATTTGTTTTCTTCTTGCAAGATATTAATCATCTCTTGGGTTTCTTTTCCCAAATTTTCCAATTGATTTTTAAACTCTTTCCTGATTTCTTCAAGCAAGTCTTTTTGTGCTGGGGACCAAATCATATTCTACTCTGAGGTTCTAGATTTCTTTGTCTTAGGGTCTTAACCTTCTAGGAATTTTTCTATGGACCCCCATTTCCACTGGCCTTTCTTCTATTTCCTGAGATCTTGTTTTTTGGGGAAGAGACTGGTTCATAGAGGATTGGTGTTGGAATCCCTAGAGGCTTTACTCACTGGGTTTAGCAACTCCAAGTGGACCAATCAGTATGGGTGCTGATTGCTTTCTCTGGACTGTCTGTGGCCTTGATTTGAAGCCCTTTTCCTTTGCCTTGTGGGTGTGGGCAGTGCTGCTAGGGACTTTTATCCTTGAACAATGTGCACTATGCCCTGGGCTGAGGTAATTACTCTCCCTATTCACCACTGAGGGAGCTCTGCTGTACCTGAGCCTGGGGCGGGGGGGGGGGGGGGGGGGGGGAGGCTGTAATTGAGTTTGTTCTGGGAAGAGGGCTCAGTTGAAATGAAGGTATGGAGTCTGAGGTATTCCAGACCAGAAGAGCCCAAGGGAATCATGCCTTGCTATACTCCATGCTGGAACTCATCCTCCAGCCCTGCCAGTAATCTCCAGACCATCAGTCTCACAGCCAATGCCTCTGCTTCCCAATTGGCTCTTGGACCATGACCCCCACTGTCAAAGCCTCTCACCCCTTCCAGCAGGGTTTCTCTGCACCTGGATCCAGGAAGACAAACCTTGGGATAGATTTTCTTCTCCTAATGCCTTTTTCTGAACCTTTTTTCTGGGTTTTATTGATTGTATTTCTGTTAAGAGGTTTGTTTCATATTATATATGAGGGAAGATCAGGAGACCTTAGCACAGTGCCTATCTTCTCTCCACTGTCTTGACCAGAAATCTCTCACTGATCTTTTGCACAAGAAAGAGTTCATGGATATTGGACATTGAAAATAGTAACATAATTTTAACATATTGAATAATTTTGCTGATTTTTTCTCGCTCCTCTATTGTAAAAAAATATCTTTGCTATAAGGAAAATTTTCTGGTACAAAAGGGAAAAATACAAGGACTATTAAAACAAACTACATTAGTATAATATACTTTAAAAAGGTAGGTGGCACAGTTGATAGAGCATCATCCCTGTAGTCAAGAGGACCTGAGCTCAAATCCAGCTTCAGACACTTAATACTTACTAAGCTGTGTGATCTTGGGCAAGTCACCTAACCCTACTGCCTTGCAAAAACCAAAATAAAAATTTAATTCATTGAATTTAGGAGACAGATTTAAAGATTTGTAGACTTGCAAGAACTTATAAGGACATTTTAGAGGCTCTGCTCACTTCACTGAAATCAGTTCACATAAGTCTTTCTGAAATCTATTTGCTTATGATATATTACAGAGCATTCTATCACATTTATATAATTTGTTTAGCCATTCGCCAATTGATGGCTTTCCTCTTAATTCCCAATTCTTTACCAACATAAAAAAGAGCTATTAGAAATATTTTTGCCCATGTGGATCTTTCCCCCTTTTTAAGCTTGCTTTGGGATACAGACCTATAGTGGTCTTGCCGGATCTAAGGGTATGCTCACTCTAAATGCCCTTTGGGTATAGTTCCAAATTACTCTCTAGAATTAATTTCATCAACAGTGCATTAGTATCCTAGTCATCCAACATCCTCCCTGACACTCATTATTTTCCTTTTTTGTCATTATAGTCAGGTGTGAAGTGATACCTCAGAGTTGTTTTAATTTGTATTCCTTTAATCAATAATGATTTAGAGTATTTTTTCACATGACTATAGATAGCTTTGATTTCTTCATTTGTAAACTTCCCTTTCACATGCTGATGATTCATGTGCATTTATTTTATATTCTGCTACTTTGTTAAATTTTTTATTACTGCAAAGAACTTTTAATTGATTTTCTAGGGGTCTCTATACCATAGTATACCATTATATCATCTGCAAAAAATTTTTCCTTATTACCTATTTTAATTCCTTCAAATTCTTTTTCTTTTTCTATGGATAAAGTTAACATTTCTAACATAGGTCAGCAAGGTGGCACAGTGGATAGAGCAATAACCTTAGACTCAGGAGGAGGGGAGCTTGAATTCAAACACAGACACTTGGTTTTTACTAACTGTGTGACCTTGAGCAAGTCATATTACCCTGATTGCCTTACACTTAGGGCCATCTTCAATTGTCTTGACTCATATCTAGTTACTGGACCCACATGGCTATGGAGGAGAAAGTGAGACTGGTGACTTATTAAAGATTTTGTTTATTTTGAGTTTTACAATTTTTCCCCCAATCTTACTTCCCTCCCCCACCACTCCACAGAAAGCAATTTGTCAGTCTTTACTTTGTTTCCATGTTGTACGTTGATCCAAATTGAGTGTGATGAGAGAGAAATCATACCCTTTAGTAAGGAACAAAAAGTACAAGAGATAACAAGATCAGACAATAAGATATCTGAGATCAGACAATAAGATTTCTGGAGACTGGTGACTTAAAACATTGTTAATTAATTAGCAAAACCAATAGAAATCATATGATTATGTCAATAGATGCTGAAAAAGCCTTTGATAAAATACATCCATTCTTTAAAAACACTAGAAAGTTTAGGAATAAATTGAGTTTTCCTTAAAATAATAAATAGTATCTAAAACCATCAGCAAGTATTATATGTAGTGGAAATAAATTTGGAGCATTTCCAATAAAATGAAGACTGAAACAGGGATGCTCATTAACACCATTACTATTCAATATAGTATTAAAAATTCTAGCAGTAGTACTAAGAGAAGAAAAAGAAATTGAAGGAATCAGAATTGGCAATGAGGAAGTAAAACTTTCACTCCTTGCTGATGATATGATGGTATACCTAGGGAACCTGAGAAAATCATCTTAAAAAAACTTCTTGAAACAATCAATAAATTTAGCAAAGTAGATATGAAATAAACCTACATAAATCATTAGGATTTCTATATATAAACATCAAAGCCCAAAAGCAAGAGATAGAGAAATTTCATTTAAAATAAATATATACAGAATTAAATATCTACCTCCCAAGACAAACCCAGAAACTGTGTGAGCACAATTATAAAGCATTCCTCACCCAAATAAAGCCAGATCTAGATAATTGGGAAAATGTCAAATGCTCATGATTAGGTTGAGCTAATAATATAAAAAAAGTTCTATCCAATGGGCCAAATGTTCTATCTAGTTCTATCCAAATTAAATTTCTTATTCAGTGCCACACCAAACAAGCTACCAAATAATTACTTTACCAAGCTAGAAAAAAATAGTAACAAAATTAAACTGGAGCAACAACAAAAGGGCAAGAACAGCAAGGGAACTCATGGAAAAAATTCAAAGGAAAGTGATCTAACTCTACAAAATCTACAACTATACTATAAAGTGGCAGTCATCAAAACTGCCTGGTACTGGTTAAGAAATAGAAAAATGGGCAGCTAGGTGGTGCAGTGGATAAAGCACTGACCCTGGAGTCAGGAGTACCTGGGTTCAAATCCCATCTCAGACACTTAATAATTACCTAGCTGTGTGGCCTTGGGCAAGCCACTTAACCCCATTTGCCTTGCAAAAAACTAAAAAAAAAGAAATAGAGAAATGGATCAGTGGATTAGAATAGGTTCAAAAGAAACTGCAGTAAATGACTTCAGCAGTATACTATTTGACAAAACCAAAGATGTCAGCTTCTAGGATAAGAACTCACTATTTGACAAAAATTGTTCAGAAAACTGGAAAATAGTATGGCAAAAACTAGGCATAGATCCACATCTCATACCCTAAACCAAAATAAGTCAAATGGGTACAGGATTTAGACATAAAGAACGATACTATAGTTAAATTAATAGACCAAAAAAATACTGTATCTATCAATCTATAGAAAGGCGGGTAAATTTATGACCAAACAAGAATTAGAGCACATTACAAACTACAAAAATAAATGATTTTGACTTTTTTAAACTAAAAGGTTTTTCACTAATAAAATCAATGCTGCCAAAATTAGAAGGAAAGTAAAAAGCTGGGAAACAATCTTTACAACCAGTTGTTCTGATAAAGGTCTCATTTCTAAAATATATAGAGAATTACATCAAATTTATAAGATCCCAAGTCATTCACCAATTGATAAATAGTCAAAGGATATGAATAGACAATTTTCAAATGAAGAAATTAAAGATATATATATATATATGAAATCATATGAAAAAATGCTCTAAATTATTATTAAATAGAGAAACAAATTAAAACAACAATGAAGCATCATCTCACACCTATCAAACTGGTCAACATGAGAAAAAGGGAAAATGATCAATGTTGGAGAGGTTGTGGGAGGACTGGAACATTGATGCATTCCTGGTGAAGTTGTGAATGGATCCAAACTTTCTGGAGAGCAATATGTAACTATGCCCTGTTCATACCCTTTGACCCAGAAATTCCATTTCTTGGTTTATATCCAGAAGAAATTATATAAAAAAATAAAATGTCCTACATGCTTCAAAAAATTCATAACAACTCTTTTTGTAGTGGCAAAGGATTGAAAATTGAGGGGATGCCTATCCATTGGGGAATGACTAAACAAGTAATGGTACATGAACACTATGGAATACTATTATTCTATGAGAAACTATAAATGGTAAGACCAAATAAGCATGGAATGACTTATGGGATCTGATGCTGAGTGAAGGAAGCAGAACCAAGAGAACAATGTACTAATCAACAATAACATTTTGCAAAGAACAATCTTAATGGAAGCAGCTCCTCTCAGCACTCTAAAGATCTAGGACAACTGTTATTTGATTGACTATGGATTTTATTTTTCCCATCCAGAGGAAGAAAAACAAAGCAAAACAAAATGCACACACACACACACACACACACACACACACACACACACACACACACACACACACTAAACAACCCTTCCAAATCTGATGAACATTTTATAAAAATTATCTCTTATGTATCTCTTTCCCATAATCCTAATTCCTCTGCTGAGATTATGATAAACTGTGTTCACACCCTCCCTTCTTTCTCGTGGTATTATTTATCCTCCAGTGTCTCACCTTCTCCTAGTTTGATCCTTCTTTTCATGTCTTGATTGTTCTAAACCTGTCTTGTATCCACAATTTCTGTCAAGATATACTCTTTTTATCTATCCTGATAAAAGTATAATTCTCAAGTGCTGATTGATTGATTTTTAAGCAATATTAATAGAGCCTCTGCCCATGTACATTCCCCTTAACTGTCCCATTAGAAATACAACTCTCAAGAACTGTAAACATGATCAAATTATGATCAATTTGAACTACACACTCTTTCCAAGTTCCTTCTATAGAAATACAATCCTCATGAACTAAAGTATGATTTAATGCAAAATCACTTCATGATCCAGTTATACCAAGACTTTCTGAGTACATTCCCTCCTATTAGATTCAAGTTATGATCAAATGTATTAGCTAAAGAATCATCAGTTTCATGATCACTCTATATCCATACCCTCTCTCTAAGTATGCTTCTTTTAACTATTCTAAGAGAAAAACAATTCTCAAGAGTTACAAGTATTATCTTCCTAGGTAGAGAAATATAAATGTTGTTGATTATTTTTTTTCCTTTTCCATTTGTCTTTTTGCACATCTTTTGAGTATTGTATTTGAATATTACATTTTTCTGTTTAGTTCTGGTCTTTTTATCAGATCATTTTGAAATTCCTCTAATTCATTGAAAGTTCATCTTTTGCTTGAAAGGTTAAGGTAGTTAATGCTTGGTTGTAATACAAGGACCTAGGCCCTTCAGGATATAATGTTCCAGGCCCTGATCCTTTTTTATTGAAAATGATAATTCCTATGTAATCATGACCATGGTTCCTTGATATTTAAATAGTTTCCTTTTTTGGTTGTTTGCAGTATTTTCCCCTTTAGTTGAGAGTTCTGAAATTTGACTATAATATTTCTTGGAGTTGTTATTCTGGGATTTATTTCTGGAGGTGATCAGTAGATTTGTTTTCAAAGAATATTTTGTCTTCTTGTTCTAGGATATTAGCATAGACTTCCATGAAATTTCCTGAAAGATATTTTACAAGCTCTTACTTTGATCGAAGCTTTGAGGTAGACTAATAATTTATAAATTATCTCCTCTGTATCTATTTTCCAGATTGGACATTTTTACTAAGAAGTACTTTGCAGTTTCTTCTATTTTTCAGTCTTTTGGTTTTATTTGATGGAATCTTGGTGTGTCATAAGGTCTTTTCTACCTGTGCAATTCTAATTTTTAGGCTTTTATTTTCTTCAGTTAGTTTTTGTGTTTCCTTTTCCAATTAATTAATTTTAGTTATTGATGAGTTTTATATCTTTTTTCCAGTTGGTCATTATTACTTTTAAAGAGATGATTTCTTTAGTCAATTTTTTATAATTCAACTGCATGACTCTCATTTCTTTTCTCCATTTTTCTACTTTCTCTCTTCTTTGGTTTTTAAAATCATTTTTTGATCTCTTCCAAGAGGTCTTTTTAATTTGAAGTCAATTCATAAATTCTTCTGAGGTATTTGCCACTTCTTTCCTCTTCTGCAATGGGATTTTTATTGTTCCTATCAGAATTGTAACTTTCTATGGTTAGTATTTTATTTGGCTTTATTTTTTGCTCATTTCAATAGTTGACTTTTGTTCTGGGGGCACAGAAAATATAGTCCTAAGATTTTTGTTCTGGAACTGGGATGTGTTTCCTGGTTCATTGCTTACCCATGGCTTTGCCTATGTAGCCATTTGTTCCCTTCTTTATGGTAGCCCTGGCTTTCTGCTTGCCAAGGCATTGCCTTTGTAGATGTTTACTGTAGTAGAGCCTCTGCCCATGTACATTCCCCTCAACTGTCCCATTAGAAATACAACTCTCAAGAACCATAAACACGATCGAATTATGATCAATTTGTACTACACACTCTTTTCACCAGCATTCTTAGAGCTTGAACTTTGTCTTCTGAGATGGGGTTGGGACCCTCACTGCTGACCCACTGCAATGCTGGCTTGGTGAGCCTTGCTGTGGCTAAGGCTCCTGCTGTTCTCCATTTCTCTGACCTATGCTAGCACTATACTTCCCTTTTACCCAGAAAAGACAGACCTTTATTGAAGTTCTTCCACATTATCTTGATTTGAGAACTTATTTCACTCCCCCCCCCCCAAGTGGCATCTGAAGATTTAAGATATGTGTAGAGGCTTCATTTGAAATTGTTTCAGAGAAAGCTTTTAAAGCTTACTCTTTTTCATTGCCATCTTAACTACCTGGAAGTTCTCAGTAGCATAAATTTCTAAACCCAAATGGGAATGTATGATATTCCCTCTTTGAGTCAAATCTGTTGAGATTAAGCTTTACACCATGCTCAGACCCTCCCTTCTTTTCCTCTACTATAACAAGGTCCTCTGCCTTTTCATGTGGCATCATTTTCCCTCTTCTGCCTCCACCTCCATATGCCAATATAATCCTTTGTTTTCATATCTTCATTGTTTTATATCTGTCATACCCACACTCTCTGATTATAGTTCTTTCAACCATCCTAACAGAAATACAATTCGCAAGAGTTATATCTTCACCATTTGCCTAAGTATGATCCTTTCAGCTGTCCTAATAGAAATATGATTCACAAGAGATACAAGTATTATTTTTCCATTTGGAATGTAAATAGTTTAGTCTTAGTGATTAACATTTTATTTTATTTCCCTTCTTTTTTTTCAACCTTTTTACACTTTTCTTAGAGTCTTGTATTTGAAGATCAAATTTTCTGTTCAGTTCTGGTCTTTTAATCAGTGTGAAAGTCCTCTATTTCACTGAAAACCAATCTTTATCCTTGAAAGAATTTTCCCTGGAGAATTTTTCAGGGCAGCTGATTTTGGTTGTGATCCAAGTTTCTTTGCTCTTAAGAATATGATATTCTTTAATGTTGATGCTGATAAGTTCTGCATAATTCTTACTGTGACTATTTGGTATTTGAATAGATTCTTTTTGACTGCTTGCAGTATTTTCTCCTTTACCTGAGTTGAAACTTGACCACAGTATTCCTTTGAATTTTTATTTTATTTTGTTTTGGGATCTCTTTCTTGAGGTGACTGGTGAATTCTTTCAAGGACTATTTTATTGTCTTCTTCTAGCATATTAAACTAGTTTACCTGGATAATTTCCTGAAATTTATTGTCCAAGGTATTTTTTTGATGGTGGCTGTCATGTGGATTAATAATTCATAAATTACCTTTTCTGCATCTATTTTACAGGCTGGTGATTTTTTCCTAAGAGGTACTTTACATTTTCTTCTATTTTTTCAAATTTATGATTTTATTTGATGGAATTATGAAGTCTCACAGAGTCATTAGTTTCTACATGTCCAAATCTAATTTTTAAGGATTTATTTTCACCAATTAGCTTTTGTGTTTCTGTTTCCAGTCAATTTTACTTTTAAAGGAGCTGTTTTCCTTTCCTGGTGGTTAATTTAACCTTTAAAGGAGTCAAAATGGTCAAAATTACATTTAAAGGAATTGTTTATTTTCCCATTTGGCCAATTTTACTCTTAAAGATATGGTTTTCTTCAGTCAATTTTTAGTTTTCCTTTTTCTATTTTTCATAATTCTACTGCATGAATCTCATTTCTCAATTTTTCTTTTTCTTCTCTTCTTTGTTTTTAAAATTCTTTTTGATTTTTTCCAAGAGGACTTTTTAGATTTGAGACTAATTCATTATTCCCTTTGAGGCTACACATATCACCATTTTCTTCTTTTGAGACAGTGTTCTGAACTTCCCTGTCACCCTTGCAACATTCTAGGGTTAGTGCTCTTTTTTGTTTTTTGATTCATTTTGAATGTGGAATTCTGCTCTGGTGGTTCAGGGAGTACATATCTAGATTTTTGTCCTGGAGGTTGGAGGGCTGATTCCTTGCTTTTTGTACTGACTGCTCAGGTTTTCCTACCTTGCCCCCAGCATTAGGGTTGCCTGATATGGTCCTGTCTATTGCACCAACACTCAGGTATTCAAAGTTTGCCTTCCATGCTAAAGTTAAGGTTCGCATTTCTGACCTTCTGCATTGTTGGCCCACAAAGTCAGAACCCACATGTTTTTATTACTGAGCCATGAAGTGACTAAGAGCCTCCATGGTTCCCAGTTCTCCCAGTTATGCTAAACTGAACTCCCTTTTTAACTACTTGAGATTTTCATGAAGTTCCTTCAAGAAATTTTGAGCTGAAAAGTTGATTCATTCTGTCTTTTTGTGTGTTATGTCACTTTATGATCTATTTAGAGACTTCATTTAAGGTAGTTTCAGTGAGAGGTTAGGAAAAATTTTGGGAGCTTCCTTAATTCTCTGATTTGAAATCTGGTACAAGAAGGCTGCCTTCATTTACAATTTTTTCCATCAATTCCCTAGAATGCCCTTATGTTTTTATTCTTCCAGATGAATTTTGCTATTATTTTTCTCACTCTACAAAATAAGTCTTTGGCAATTTTATTGTTTTGGTGCCAAATAAATAAATTTGGTAGAATTATCATTTATATTATATCTATGAGTAATCAACATTTCTCCAAATATTTAGGTCTGCCTTTGTGTGAAAAATCTTTTGCAACTGTGTTCATATAATTCTTTGGGGTTTTTTTTGGGGGGGGGAGGTGAGGGTCATGTATACTCCCAAATACTTTATATTGTCTTCAGTTATTATTCTTTTTATTTAAGGCAATGGGGTTAAGTGAATTGCCCAAGGTCACACAGCTAGGCAATTATTAAGTGTCTGAGGCCTGATTTGAACTCAGGCACTCCTGACTCCAGGGTCAGTGCTCTATGCACTACACCACTTACCTGGCCCCTCAATGATGCCAAAACTAGAAGGAAAGCAGAAATTTGGGAAACAATCTTCTTATGATAAAGGTCTCATTTTTAAAATATATGGAGAATTGCACCAAATTTATAAGTGTATAAGTCAGTCCCCAGTTGATAAATGGTAAAAGGATATGAATATCCAATTTTCAAATGAAAGAATTAAAGCTAGATATAATCATATAAAAATGTTGCAAATCTTTATTAATTAGAGTAATGTAAATTAAAACAACAATGAGGTATCATCTCACACCTATCAGATTGACCAAGATGAGAAAAAAGGGAAAATGATCAATGTTGGAGAGATTGTGAGAGGATTGGGACATTAATGCATTGCTGATGGAGTTGTGAATGGATGCAGCCTTTCCGGAAAGCAATATGGAACTATGCCCAAAAAGCAATAAAACTATTCATAGTCTTTGATTCAGCAATTACAATCTTATGTCTTTATCCAGAAGAAATTATCAAAAATGGAAAAAGTCCTACTTGTTCCAAAATATTCATAACAGCTCTTATTGTAATGGGAAAGAATTGGAAATTGAGGAGATGTCCATCAACTGGGGAATAGAATATTTAACAAGTTATAGTACTTGAATTTGAATATTATTATTCTATAAGAAAATATAAATGGTTGGACTCTAAAGAAGCATGGAATAAATTATAAGAGTTGATGCTGAGTGAAGGGAGCAGAACCAAGAGATCAATGTATACATTAACAACACTATTGTGAGATGATCAACCTTGAAGGACGCAGCTCCTCTCAGCAGTTCAGAGAGCTAGGACAACCATATTACACAAGGTATAGGCAATACTATCCCTATCCAGAGGAAGAAAAACAAAAACAAAAAACCCCAACCCTTCAGAATCTGATGAACATTCTATAAAACATATCTTTTATATAAATATATATATATATATATATGTCTATCTTTCCCCTAATCCTAATTCCTCATACTGAAAATGATTAATCTGTAAACATGTTTATAAAAAATATGTATGTATAATGCTAACCTGACTATTTGCTTCTGAGGGGAGGGGAGTGGGAAGCGAGGGTGGAAGGAAATTTTGTAATTTAAAAATATACATGTGCATTTGGCTGAAAATAAATAAAAATTTTATGCCCTTCATTGACCTGCTCTTTCTGTCTTTTAATGATGTTTACTTTAAAAGATATAAAATTTACTCTAAATAATATTTTTGCTTCATCCCACTTCATTCCAGGGTATGTTCTCTCATTGTTGTCATTCTCTCTCTCTCTCTCTCTCTCTCTCTCTCTCTCTCTCTCTCTCTCTCTCTCTCTCTCTCTCTCTTTAGGTTTTTGCTAGGCAATGGGGTTGAGTGGCTTGCCCAAGGCCACACAGCTAGGTAATTATTAAGTGTCTGAGAATGGATTTGAACCCAGGTACTCCTGACTCCAGGGCCAGTGCTTTATCCACTGCACCACCAAGCTGCCCCTACTTGTCATTCTCTTTAATTAATTTATTAAGAGTTTCTATGATTTGTTCTTTGCCCCTTTCATATTTTAAGATTAGATTATGTAATTTCTAATTTATTTGTAATCTTTGCTTCCATATACTTTATTTAATCTAATATTAATAGCAGTGTAGTCTTAAAAGATTGCTTTTAATGTTTCCAATTTTCTGCATTTAAGATTTTTTAAGCCCTAAAAGTGTCAATTTTTTTGAAGTGACCATATAAAGAAGAGATATATTCCTTTTTGTTTCCATTCAATTTTCTCTATCATACTTAACTTTTCTAAGATTCCATTCATCTCTTTTACTCATTTGTCATTTATTTTATTCTTAGATTTATCTGGTCGAAGGAGGTGAAATTTGATGTTCCCCACTAGTATAGTTCTTTTAATCCTGGAGGCAATTAGTGTGATTTATCCAGGATTAAAGTACTTGTAAATATCTAAGGCCAAATAAAAACTTAAGTCCTCTAGACTTCTATCCAAGTGGATTATCTGCTGTGCCACTTGGCTGACCTGAGTAAAGTTTGAATGTCTATTTTTTTTTTTCTGTAATTCATTTACTGTTTTATTTAAACATTTGCATGCTGTATCATTAGATGTCTGTGAGTGTGTGTGTGTGTGTGTGTGTGTGTGTGTGTGTGTGTGTGTGTGTGTGAGAGAGAGAGAGAGAGAGAGAGAGAGAGAGAGAGAATTACTATGTGATTTTCTCTTATTCTTTTTTACTAAGGAATAATTTCCCTGATTATCTTTTCTAATTATGTCAGTTTTTGCATCTGCTTTGTCTGAGATCATGACTGCTAGTTTTGCAATTTTTGCTTCAGATGAGGTATAATGGAATCAGCTCTAAATCTTTATTTTGATTGTGTTTCTGTTTCAAGTCTGATTTTTATAAACAAAATATTATTGTATTCTGATTTCAATCTATGTGGCATCTCTTTCTCTTTTGAGTGAGTTCATGCCATTCACAATCACAATTATAATTACTAAACTTTTTTCTTCTTTGCTATTTATCTCTTTTTAATACTGTCCTTCCTCTAAAGTTGGTTTTTCTTCTCATCAATCCTTTCCTTCATCTGTCTTCACTTTTATCACCTTTACCCTTTTTCTTAGCCCCTTCCCTTTCTACTTCCCTGTTGAATAAGATAAATATCTATACTAAATTAATACATATATATATATATACACACACATAAGTAATTTTATATCCATGTACACACACACACACACACACACACACACACATATGTATATATATATATATATATATATATATATATATATATATATTTGACTGTATTTAGATCAAAATGAGTTTTAGGTATGGCCTCCTTCTGCAATTTCCTCTTCCATTGTAAAAGTTTGTCCTTGCTTGTCTCATTTAATGAGAGAAAATTTTCCTATCTATTTCTCCCCTCCCTCTTCTCCTAGGACATTCACCTTTAGTGCCCATAATTAGTTTTATATCAGCCCAAGATAATTATCTCATCCCCATGTCCTCTGCCTATATAGAATCTAACAGCCCTAATAATAACAAAATTTTTCTTCATAATTTCTTGAAATATATTGTCTAGGCTTTTTATTTGATCATGGCTTTTAGACAGTGCAAAATTCTTAAATTATCTCTTCTGAATATGTATTGTAGGTCAATTGTTTTTTCCTGAGATAGTTCACCTTCTTTTTTGGTATTTTTTTCATTCTTATGTCTTTATTTTATTGTTTCTTGATGTCTTACAAGTTCTTTTGGTTCCATTTGCTCAATTCTAATTTTTAAGACATTTTTCAGTGAGTGTTTGTATCTCTTTTTCCACTTGGCCAATTCTGCTTTTTAAGGGGTTACTTTCATCAGTGAAGTTTTATTCATATATTTGCATTTGGTCAATTCAGTTTTTTTAAAAGAAAGATTTTATGTATTTGAGTTTTACAATTTTACCCCCATTCTTGCTCCCCCCCCCATGCCCCATAGAAGGAATTCTGTTAGTATTTTCATTGGTTCCATGTTATACATTGATCTCAGTTGAATGTGATGACAGAGAAATCATATCCTTAAGGAAGAAAAATAAAGTATGAGATAGCAAAATTACATAATAATGTAATGCTTTTTTCCCTAATTTGATGGTAATAGTCTCTGCTCTTTGTTTAATGTTCATAATTCTTTCTCTGGATACAGATAGTATTCTCCATTTCAGAAAGCTCAAAATTGTCTCTGGTTGTTTAACTGAAGGGATGAGCAAGTCCATCCAGGTTGATCATCACCCCAATGGTGCTGTTAGGGTGGACAATGCTTTTCTGGTTCTGCTCATCTCGCTCAGCATCAGTTCATGCAAATCATTCCAGGCTTCCCTGAATTCCCACCCCTCCTCGTTTCTAATAGAACAATAGTGTTCCATGACATACATATATCACAGTTTGTTAAGCCATTACCAAATTGAGGGACATTTACTTAATTTTCAATTCTTTGCCACCACAAACAGGGCTGCTATAAATGTTTTTCTACAAGTGATGTTTTTGCCATTTTTTTAATCTTCTCTTCAGGGTATAGACCTAGTAGTGCTATTGCTGGGTCAAAGGATATGCACATTTTTGTTGCCCTTTGGGCATAATCCCAAATTGCTCTCCAAAAAGGTTGGATGAGTTCACAGCTCCACTAATAATGTATTAGTGTCCCAAGTGTCCTGCATCCCTTCCAAAATTGATCATTGATCTTTCTGGTCATATTGGCCAGTCTGAGAGGTTTGAGATGATATCTCAGAGATGCTTTAATATGCATTTCTCTAATAATTAATGATGTGGAGCAATTTTTCATATGAATATGGATTGCTTTGATTTCCTCAGCTGTAAATTGCCTTTGCATATCCTTTGACTATTTGTGAATTGGGGACTGTCTTGTTTTTTGAAAATTTGAGTCAGTTCTCTGTATATTTTAGAAATGAGTCCTTTGTCAGAAATATTAGTTGCAAAAATTGTTTCCCAATTTTACTACATTTCTTTTGATCTTGGTTACAATGGTTTTGTCTGTGCAAAATCTTTTTAATTTAATGTAGTCAAAATTATCTAGTTTGTTTTGAATGATGTTCTCTATCTCTTCCTTGGTCATAAACTGTTTCCCTTTCCATAGCTCTGACTGATAAATTACTCCTTGATATTCTAGTTTGCTTAAAATATTTTTTTAATGTCTAAATCCTGTATCCATTTTGGATCTTATCTTGGTATAGAGCGTGAGGTGTTAGTCTAATTTAAGTTTCTTCCATACTAACTTCCAATTTTCCCAGCAGTTTTTATCAAAGAGAGAGTTTTTATCCCAATAGCTGGTTTTATCAAAGAGCAGATTACTATAAACATTTCCTGCTATTGAACCTAGTATATTCCACTGATCCACAACTCTATTTCTTAGCCAATACCAGACAATTTAAAAAAAAAATTTAATACCAGACAGTTTTGAAGGCCGATGCTTTATAATATAATTTTTAAATCTGGTAAGACTAATCCACCTTCTTTCACACTTTTTTCCATTGAATCCCTGAAAATTCTTGACTTTTTATTCCTCCATATAAATTTACTTACAACTGTGAGGGTCAAAAGGGCTGACTTTTCAGAAACACAGTGCTAAATTAGTCTAAGCCAGAGACCTCAGTCTCTATTTCTCAAGAATCAGGTGAGCATGGGAACCTAGATCTCCTGCTAGAAAAATCATGTCACCCTAACCTTATAAGATGTAAACAAAGACTGACCCTTCTGGGAATGCTCAGGTATACTCCCCTTCTCTTTGTACCATCAAGTTTGATCAATTGTTGTAAGGGTTGGCAGAAAAGAGGAGGGTGAATGGGGTGTGGTTTTTGTGTTTTTTTTTTTTTTTAACCCTGCTTCAGCTTCTGTAATTCAGCTTTTCCTGCTCTCTCTCTTATAGAGAGTTAGGAACTGCCCTGCTGTTTGCAAGAAGCGAATTAAATTTTAATTCTTTGCTGCCACTTTGAGAGGACTCTGAGTAGTCATTTTGGGTTAGGGTTTAAATTGCCCGCACAGTTTTGGGAGCTCATTCCAGGATAGTGGTCTTAGGGAGAGACAACCCCTGACTCAGCTCAAGGGCAGGTGCCTATTGAGAGTTTTACTGCAACAGTGCTTGATGCTGGTTGTGGAGTCTCCCTGTCCCTGAGACAAACGACCCAAAGCGGAATAACTCAGTGGAAGCAAAGACCAGGAATGATTCAAGAAATTTCCCCAAAGGAAACCCAGCTGGTGAAGTTGCTGTCAGGCAATTTATATGCATATAACTCAAAGATGTGCAATCTGGTGAGTTGGATTACCAAGTGCGCTATGGTGACTGTTGGTGGATGGACGACCCCCACTGTGAGCCTAGTAGAAACTAGGATTATTTGTTGAGTTATGGACTCAGAGGTGCCAGCAAAGGACCTCATGCTAAATTATGGGGTGGGGGGAAGAACAATCTGAAGTTAAAGCAACAGCAGGAGATTACTAAATACCATAGGACAGTCCATTAGGCAGCTAGTTGCAAGATTGGGACCAATCACCAAAATATCAAAGTAATGATAAGAAAAAGATGATTAAATATTGTTGTTTTATATGGGGGATAAAAATTTGAGAGGTGGAGTAATTTGGCCCAAATATGGCTCCACCAAGGATTGGGTGTGTCAGAGGTTGAATACCTGGGGAGAACTCATGCATATTATGAATACGCTATTCTAGAATGGGGCCCTCACCACCCCCAAGCATTAGGAAGGGGAGGGGTGCTCCCTGGGGAAGACAAGTTTCCTATCTGGGATCCCCACTGGGACAACAAGAACCCAGTGCATCAATCCCATATTTAGGATTTAAGGGAATTAATAATAATTGGAATTAAGAATGTGGTCCCAAAGACCCAAAATTTAAAGAAAGCCTTTGAGATTAAGCAAACTAAAGATGAGTCCCCATCAGCATTTTTGGAGAGACTAAAAGCAGAGATCCAGAAATATTCAGGATAGATCCCTATAGTCCAGAAGGGGAAAATACACTGAAAATTCATTTTTTAACCAATGCCCAGATGAACTTAGCTAGGAAGTTACAGAAGATAGACTTATGGAATGAAGAGCCCCTTGAAACCCTCAGCCCCTTGAAACCCTCTTGAAGGAAGCTACTAAAGTTTTTATTAGAAGGGATGATGGACGTTACGGCCAAGATGGTGGAGAGATGACAGGCACAGTTCTAAAGTCTCCTGATCTCTTCCTCATCTATCACATGAATCAAACCTCTTAAAAGAAATCTGACCCACAAAACCCAGAAAGAAAAGCCAGGAGAAAGAACATCTACCTCAGGATTTGTCTCCTGCAGCAGCTTTGGCCGAAATTGGTAAGTCTGGGCGCAGAGGGAGGATCAGCCCCGGATCAGCCAGATTAACAGCTGAATTGCAACCGGGAGTCTGAGGGCCAGAGAGCCGGACCTGTTGTATCAGCGGTGGGGCTGGATGACAGGGCCTTGGGTCTGCGGGGAAGCAGAGGTGCTGGTGTTGGTGCTGTCCCCCTGGAGCTTGGGGACCAGGCTGGGGGGAGAGTTCTGGTGCAGGAGAGCTGCTTACACCATCCCTGGGCTCCTCCGGTCTGAGAAACTCTGAGTCCATGCCTCCATTGCACAGAGGCCTCTTCCCAAACAAATGCAAACTACTTCTGCCTCAGGCCCAGATGTATGAGCAAAAGAACCAGCGCAGCTGAGCAATGACCTCAGGCCAGGGTAAAGCCCACCATTGTTTGAAGGCAAAAGAATTCAATAACTCCAACGCCTCCCTTCAAGCAAAGGAAGAAGGCCTCTCAACCAAGGTCACAGACACTCCAGAGTAAGCAACCAGAACCTCCTACTGCCCAGCTAGAGAAACTGCACTCAGTAAAGACTTTAGCGTTCCCAAGCCCAGGTGAACCAGCCTCCCCCCAACTCAAGGTCTTAGCATAATGAAGAAGGATCAGCGGAAAGGTGAATCCATAGAAAAATTCCTGGAAGGGAAAGACCCCAACTCAGAGAGACCTGGAACCTCTGAGGATAATACAATGTGGTCTCCAGCACAGAAAGACTTCCTTGAAGAAATAAGAATGGAGCTTAAAAATTTGGGAGAGACAATTGCAATAAGAAAACAAAACCTTAGAAAGTACAATTGGACAAACACAAAAGGGGAATAAATCTCTCAGATCATCAATTGGACCAATACAAAATGAGAATAATTCTCTGAGATCCTCAAATGAGCAAATGCAAAAAGAAATTAATTCTCTCAAAACCTCAATTGGTCAAATGGAAAGCTCTTTCAAAAGTAGAACTGACCAACTGGAAAAGGAGTTGCAAAAGGTTAATGAAGAAAACTCCTCTTCCCCAAAAAGAATGGAGTCTACAGAAACTATTGACTCCACAAGACAGCAAGAGTCAGTTAAACAAAATCAAAAAATAGAAAAAAAAGAAGCAAATGTAAAATACCTCATCAACAAAACCACTGACCTTGAAAATAGATAGAGGAGGGGCAACCTGAAAATTATAGGACTTTCTGAAAACATTGAAGAGGAAAAAAGCCTGTACTTAATATTACAGGATCTAGTGATGGAAAATGGCCTGATATCATGGAATTGGAGGGCAAAGTAGTTATCGAAAGAGTACATCATCCCCACCATGAAAAGATCATAAAATGAAAACACCAAGGAATGCTGTGGCCAAACTCCAGAACTATCAGATAAAAGAGAAAATCCTGCAAGCAGCCAGAAAGAAACAATTTTAATATCAACGAGCCACAGTAAGGATCATCCAGAACCTGCCTGCATCAACTTTAAGGGATCAAAGGGCCTGGAACGAGATATTTCGAAGAACATGGGAGCTTGGAATGCAGTCAAGAATCTACTTTCCCACAAAGCTGAGCCTTCTCTTCCAGGGAAAACGATGGACATTTAACAAAATGGAAGAATTCCAAAAATTTCTGATGAAAAGACCAAAGCTAAACAGAAAATTTGGACATCAAACAGGAGGTTCAAGAGACACATGAAAAGGTAAAACAAAAAATGGGGGTATAAAAGGAAAAAAAAATGCAATCCAGTAAAAGTCAAAAATGGCTATATTCCAGCATGGGGGGGGGGGGAAGATTCTTATAAATCTTGAGAAATGTAACTCTAACAGAGAGAATACACAAAGCCAGAAATGATGGACATTCATGACCTATCCATGAGACTACTATCTAATGGGATGTAACTGGCTTTAACTCCACTTGGGAGAAAGACTCTAATAACTCTCAGGAATTTTGATTCGATAGAATATACTGAACTAGAAGGGACAGACACTAGGAATTTTCTATGACTTAGAATGATCTAAAAAAAACACTATCTCCCTAAAAAAGGGGGACAGGAAAGATATGGAAGGAGGGAGGGGATTGAATGGGGTAAATCTCATGACACTAAGAGGTACAAAAAACCTATGGTAATACTGGGGAAGAAGGGAGCAGAGGAGAAACATCTGAAACTTCTTCTCATCAGACTTGGATTAAAGTCAACCTACACATACTCAGTTAACCTATAAAACATCTAACATTTCAAGTATTAAAAGGGGAAAAGGGGAGGGGAGTGGGAGAAATAAGGGGAAATAACAAAAGGAAGGGAAGGGAAAAGGGAAAAAGGGAAAGGGAAAGAAAGGGGAGGGGTGATATAGGAGGGCAAACACACTGAAGGTGGTGGTATTCAGGAAAAAAAAGACTGGGGGATATGGATAAAAGTGGGGGAAAGGGGGAAAATACAAACAGAGGCAAGATAGCAGAGAGGGCAATAAAGAATTAATAATCATAACCTTGAATGTGAATGGGATGAATTCTCCCTTAAAATGTAAGCAAATAGCAGAGTGGATTAAAAACCAGAATCCTACAATATGCTGCTTACAAGAAACTCATTTGAAGCAGAGGGATACATATAGAGTAAAGATAAAAGGTTGGAGCAAAATATATTTTACTTCAGCTGAAGTAAAAAAAGCAGGGGTAGCAATCCTTATCTCAGACAAAGCAGCAGCAAAAATAGATAGCATTAAAAGAGATAAGGAAGGAAACTTTATCCTCCTAAAAGGTACCATAGACAATAAAGTCATTTCAATATTGAATATATATGCACCCAGTGGGACAGCACCCAAATTCTTAGAGGAGAAGCTGAAAGAACTACAGGAAGACATAGATAGCAAAACTCTACTAGTGGGACACCTCAACCTCCCACTCTCAGATCCAGATAAATAGAATCATAAAACAAACAAGAAAGAAATTAGGGAGGTAAATAGATTGTTAGAAAAATTAGATATGTTAGATTTATGGAGGAAACTGAATGGGGATAGAAAGGAATATACCTTTTTCTCTGCAGTACATAGAACTTATACAAAAATTGACCATGTACTAGGACATAAAAACCTAATGATCAACTGCAGAAAGGCAGAAATAATGAATACATCTTTCTCAGATCACAATGCAATAAAAGCCATATGCAATACTGGGCCAAGGAGGTATAGAACCTGAACAAATTGGAAACTGAATAACCTCATTTTAAAAAATGAGTGGACCGAAAACAAATTATAGAAAGAATTAACCATTTTATCCTAGATAATGATAATAATGAAACAACATACCAAACCTATGGGATTCATTCAAAGTGACTCTCAGGGGATATATTATAGCTCTAAATGCTTATATGAATAAATTGGAGAAAGAGGAAATCAATGAACTAAACATGCCACTAAAAAAATTAGAGAAAGAACAAATCAAAAATCCCATATTAAATACCAAATTAGAAATTATAAAATTCAAAGAGAAATTAAAAAAATTGAAAGCAAAACAACTATTGAATTAATAAATAAAACCAAAAGTTGGTATTATGAAAAAACCAATAAAATTGATAAATCTCTGATCAATTTGATTAAAAAAAAAGAAAGAAGAAAACCAAATTGCTAGTATCATAAATGAAACCAGGTGAACTCACCAACAATTGAGGAGGAAATTAAAGTAATATTTTGTAGTTATTTTATCCAACTCTATGCCAATAAATTTGATAATCTAAGTGAAATCGAATGAATATTTACAAAAATATACGTTGCCCAGGCTAAATGAAGAAGAGTATTAAATACCTAAACAACCCTATCTCAGAAAAAGAAATTCAACAAGGCATCATTGAACTCCCCTAGAAAAATATCTCCAGGGCCTGATGGATTCACAAGTGAATTCTACCAAACATTTAAGGAACAATTGGTTCCAATCTCTATATAAACTCTTTGGAAAAATAGGGAAAGATGGAAGTCTGCCTAACTCTTTCTATGAAACCAATATGGTACTGTTACCTAAACCAGGAAGAGTTAATACAGAGAAAGAAAATTATAGACCTATTTCCCTGATGCATATAGATGCAAAAATCCTAAATAAAATCTTAGCAAAATGATAACAACAAGTCATCACTAGGATAATACATTATGATCAAGTAGAATTTATTTCAGGAATGCAGGGTTAGTTCAATATTAGGAAAACTGTAAGTATACTCAATTATTTCAACAACAAAGCTATCAGAAATCATATGATCATATCAATAGATGCTGAAGAAGCTTTTGAAAAAATACAGCATCCATTACTACTAAAAAACACTAGAGAGTGTAGGAATAGATGGACTGTTCCTTAAAACAATTAGCAGTATCTATTTGAAACCATCAACAAACATTGTATTCAATGGAGAGAGGCTAGAGGCATTCCCAATAAGATCAGGGGTGAAACAAGGGTGCCCATTATCACCACTACTATTGAATATTGCATTAGAAATGTTAGCATCAGCAATTAGAGAAGACAAAGAAATTGAAGGAATTTGAATTGGGAAGGAAGAGACAAAACTCTCACTCTTTGCAGATGACATGATGGTCTACCTAGAGAATCCCAAAGAAATCATCCAAAAAACTACTGGAAACAATTAGCAATTTTAGCAAAGTTGCAGGTTATAAAATAAACCCTCATAAATCCTCAACTTTTCGATAAATGTCTAGCAAGAAACAGCAGGAAGAGCTCGAAAGAGAAATCCCATTCAAAGTAATCTCAGACAATATAAAATATTTGGGAGTCTATTTGTCAAGGCAGACTCAGAATCTTTTTGAAAACAATTATAAAACACTTCTCACACAAATTAAATTAGATTTAAATAACTGGACAAATATCAACTGCTCATGGATAGGTAGAGCTAATATAATAAAAATGACAATTCTACCAAAACTAAACTATCTGTTTAGTGCCCTACCAATCAAAATTCCATAAAAATTACTTTAAAGAGTTAGAAAAAATTCTGGGGAAATTCATATGGAGAAATAAAAAGTCAAGAATTGTCAAGGAGCTTAATGAAAAAAAGTGCAAAAGAAGTTGGCTTAACCCTACCTGATCTAAAATTATAGTGATAAAGTATCAGTCATCAAAACTGTTTGGTATCGGCTAAGAAATCAGAGTGGTGGACCAGTGGAATAGACTAGGTGTAAAAGCAGGAGATGATTATAGTAATCTGATCATTGATAAACCCAAAGAATCCAGCTATTGGAATAAAAACCTCCCTCTTGGATAAAAAAAAATTGCAGGGATAATTGGAAGTTAGCTATGGAAGAAACTTAGATTAGACCAACACCTAACACCTTTTACCAAGATAAGATCCAAATGGTGACAGGACTTAGACATAAAATACAATACTATAAATAAATTAGAAGATCAAGGACTCATTCTACCTCTCATATCTATGGTAAGGGGAGCAGTTTATGATTAAAGAAGAGTTGTCAGAACATCACCAAAAAACAACTGGATGATTTCAATTACATTAAATTTAAAAGTTTTTGCACAGATAAAACCATTGTAACTAAGATCAAAAGAAATGTAGTAAATTGGGAAACAGTCTTTACTACTAATGATTCTGGCAAAGGACTCATTTCTAGGACTCATTTCTAAAATATACAGAGAACTGGGTCATATTTTTTAAAACAAAAAGTCATTCCCCAATTGACAAATGGTCAAATGAATATGCAAAGGCAATTTACAAATGAGAAGATCAAAGCAATCCATAGCCATATGAAAAAATGCTCTAAATAATTAATTATTAGAGAAATGCAATTTAAAGCTTCTCTGAGGTACCACCTCATACCTCTTAGATTGGCCAATATGACTAGAAAGGATAATGATCATAATTGGAAGGGTTGTGGGAAATCTGGTACACTATTACACTGTTGGTGGAGCTGTGAACTCATCCAACCTTTCTGGAGAGTTATTTGGAACTATGCCCAAAGGGCAACAAATATGTGCATACCATTTGACCCAGCAATACCACTACTGGGTCTATACCCTGAAGAGATAAAGAAAAATGGTAAAAATATCACTTGGCCAAAAAATATTTATAGCAGCTCTCTTTGTGTTGGTAAAGAATTGAAAATCAAGTAAATGTCCTTCAATTGGGGAATGTCTTAGCAAACTGTGGTATGTGTATGTTATGGAACACTATTGTTCTATTAGAAACCAGGAGGGATGGGATTTCAGGGAAACCTGGAGGGATTAGCATGAACTGATGTTGAGTGAGATGAGCAGAACCAGAAAAACACTGTATACCCTAACATCAACATGGGAGTGATGTTCTACCTTGAAGGACTTGGTCATTCCATCAGTGCAACGATTGGGAACATATTTTCGGCTGTCTGAAAAGGAGAGTGCCATCTGTATCCAGATAAAGAGCAATGGAGTTTGAACAAATTTCAAGGACTATTCCCTTTAATTTAGAAAAAAACAGATATCTTATTGTCTGATCTTGTTACCTCTTAGACTTCTCTTCTCTTTAAGGTTATGATTTCTCTCTCATCACACCCAATTTGGATCAAGGTACAACAAAGTAAAGACTGACAGAGTGCTTTCTGTGGGGGGCTGGGGGGATGGAAGCAAGATTGGGGGAAAATTCTAAACCTCAAATAATATCTTTAATAAAAATAAATTTAAAAAAAGAAGGGATGACGAACAACAGAAACAAACTCTCGCATTTTAAAGTATGAAACATTTCTCTTAGAAAGGGATGATTTGATACTAACTCAGGACCATAACCAGAATCCAGCCGAGTTTCTGTCTGCTTCCCCCAAGGATTCTCAACAATTAGAAAACAGTTGTTTGGAAGTTGTGAATTTTCAGACTAAAGTGAGGGAGGACTTACAGTAATCACCCATTCCATGTGGAGAAGATTAGTTTGTAGATGGATCCTCAAGGGTGGTGGAAGGAAAAAGGATGAATGGATGTGTTATAATAGCTGGGAATAAAAATTACGGTTGTGCAAGTGGGAGACCTTCCAAAAGATGGTCTGCTCAGACTTGTGAACTGTATGCACTGAACCAGGCATTAAAAGGATTGGAAAACAAAGGAGGGACTATCTATACTGATTCCAAATATGCTTGGGGAGTGGTACATATATTTGGGAAAATATGGGAGGGGAGAGCAATGATGAACAGTAAAGGGAAAGATTTGGTCCACAATGCCCTAATAATAGAAGTTTAAAATAATTTGCTTAAACCCCCTGTTATTGCAGTAGTACATGTCAAAGGACATCAATCAGGGAACTCATTTGAAGCTAGGGGTAACCCCCTGCTGACAAGACAGCTTAGAGAGCTGGAGAAGGAAAGCTTGGAGGACCAAAAGGTATGCTATTACTAATACCAAAGATTCCTTCATGTACCTCTCCACCATCCTTTACAGATAAGAAAAAGCAGAAAATGTTGGACTTGGGGGCTAAGGAGTCCAATGAGGGGTGTTGGCATTTGCCAGATGGATGGGAAGTGTTGAACAAAGCAAGTATGAGGCAAGTCTTGCAGACTTTACATCAAGGCAGTCATTAGGGAGTCCAGAATCTGTGTGATGCGGCCTTAGCCAAGTTTGTATCTCCTGGCCTCCTTAAAATAGCCAGACAATTGATAGATGGGTGTCTTATTTGTTGAAGGAAAAATAGGACTGCCCAGAACTGAATGCTGGCAGGGGGACAGCCTCTGGGAATTCGATCCTTTCAGAGCATACAGATGGATTTTACTGAACTGCCTCCTGTTGGCCACCTCAAATACTTGTTGGTAATAGTAGACCATTCGACCTCCTGGGTAGAGGCCTTCTCTCTTTCAAGGGCAACTTCCCCCATGGTCAGAAAAAATTCTGCTAGAACAAGTAATTCCCCAGTATGGTATGGTGGACAGGATTGATTCAGATCAAGGGACACACTTTACCTCCAAGTTTCTCCAGTCCCTGACTCAAGCCTTGGAAATTTCCTAGGAATGACATACTTCCCGACATCCGCCCTCCTCTGGCAAGGTGGAAAGAATGAATCAGGAAATTAAGAGACAGTTAACAAAGTAGTCTCTTGAGACACAATTACCTTTGACCAAGTACCTGCCCCTTGCATTGATAAGGATCAGGACAAAGCCTAGACAGGACATCAGGTTATCTCCTTATGAGATGTTGTTGTATGTCCATCCATTTCTTGGCCCAATTGAACAATGGCATCCTAGTTTAGATAATAAGGATATGTTTGTCAGGGAATATATATATGTATGTATGTATACATATATATATATATATATGTATATATATATATATATATGTATACTGACTCAACATTTGAAAGACATTCAACTAAAAGGACTTATTGTACAGACTCCTCCTTTAGGGTTTGCAGTCCACAAATTTGAACCAGGCAGTCGGGTGTTGATCCAGACGTGGAAGGAGGAAAAGTTGACTCTGAATTGGGAAGGACTGTTTCAGGTTCTCTTGACCTCAGACACTGCTGTGCAGACCCAGGAGCAAGGTTGGACCCACCATACCAGAGTAAAAAGATATGTGAATCCATCAAAAGAATGGATTATGCACTCTGAACCCATGAATGAATTGAATTTTAAGCAAGTATAGGACTAATAGACTCTCCAACACCTAGCCCAGGAGGTGGAGGATTCTTGGTATGCTCCCCTTTGTTATAATTTTGTTAAAAAGTATAATCGGAACAAAGGTCACCTGATTACTCAGCTCCAAAGTTGGAGATGGATAAATGACAGTGGATGGGAAGGGTTCTTTATTACTTTTTGGAGTGCCTGAATTAGAGGTGGAGAACCTTGCATTGAGAGATGTAGCTGGGAGGAAGGGCCACAATTGTGGAAATGCCCATCAAAAATGAAGGGCCAATGAGGTGTGACAGAGGCCCTCTAGGGGATCAGGATATGCAGTATTACCCTGTAACAGAATATAATCAGACCAGGATTTTCCAGAAAAAGAAGCTGGCTCTAAAAGGGCATTTTTGGATATGTGGGCAAACAGCCTATATATACCTGCCACTAAATTGGACAGGGATCTGTTATATAAGATTAATTAGACCTAAGTTCTTTTTCCTCCCAGATCAAATAGGAAGTTCTTTAGGTATTCAATTATATTATGACATAGGAAACCAGAAATGGAGTATAGATACTTCTCTAACAACGACTGGAGATGATAATGGTCGGGGGAATGCCTGGTCCCCACAAAGGATAATTAAGGAGTATGGTCCCACTACATGGGCACAAGATGGGAGTTGGGGATACAGGACACCAATATACATGTTAAATAGAATCATTAGACTCCAGGCTGTAGTGGAAATGATAACTAATCAAATGGCAAAGGCACTGGACTTATTGGCAGAGGAGATCACCCAAACTAGGGAAGCTGTACTACAACACAGATTAATCTTAGATTATCTGTTGTCTGAGGAAGGGGGTGTTTGTGGAAAAGTGAATTTGTCCACTTGCTGTATGAAAATTGATGACAATGGAAAATTGCTGAAGGAGATCATCACAGAAATGAGAAAAATCACCCATGTCCCTGTCCAGACTTGGAACTCTCCCTTTAATACTTCAGGATGGGCTTGGTTTGGAGGGAGCTGGTGGCATCAATTAGTATGGTATGGATTTCAAGTATTAGGAGTCTTGATAACCCTTCCTACCTGTATACCACACATGATACGGTTGGGCACTAGTACAGTTTATAAAATCATCCCTCAAATTCTTTTGCCTGAAGACCAAGCCCAAATGCTGATGTTAAGGGGAGAAGATTGGACTCTTGTGAGCAGAGATAGTGGAGATGAAGAAATTGAACAGCATTGTGAGGAGTTATTACAAAAATTCAAGCAGGACAGGGGATAGGATGGGTGAAAATTCAGCAGAGAATATAATAAATAAGAGGAGGGATTGTGAGGGGCAAAAGTGCTGACTTTTCAGAAACATAGTGCTAAATTACTCTAAACCATAGGCCTCAGTTTCTATTTCTCAAGAATCAGGTGAGCATGGGAACCCAGATCTCCAGCTAGAAAAATCATGTCGCCCTAATCTTATAAGATGTAAACAAAGACTAATTTTCCTGGGAACACTCAGGTATACTTCTCTTCTCTTTGGACCATCAAGTTTGATCAATTATTGCAAGGGTCAGCAGAAAAGAGGAGGGGGAATGGGTTGTGGTTTTTGTGTTTTTTTAACCCTGCTTCAGCTTCTGTAATTCAGCTTTTCCTGCTCGCTCTCTCTCTTTCTCTCTCATAGAGAGTTAGGAACTTCCCTGCTTCTTGCAAGAAGTGAATTAAATTTTAACTCTTTGCTGTCACTTTGAGAGGACTCTGAGTAGTCATTTTGGGTTAGGGTTTAAATTCCTCACACACAACTTTTTCTGGTAGAGTGTTAAGTAGTTTAGTTTTGGTAGAATTGTCATTTTTTCATATTAGCCCAACCTATCCATGAACAGTTGATACTTGCCCTGGTATTTAATTATGATTTTATTTCTGTGAGAAGAGTTTTGTAATTGTTTTCAAATTTTTTTTGATTCTGCCATGGCAGGTAAATACCCAGGTATTTTATTTTGTCTCAGGTTACTTTGAATGGCATTTCTCTTTCTAGCTCTTTCTGCAGTATCTTACTAGTCATATATAGAAATGCTGAGGATTTATGAGGGTTTATTTTATATCCTGCAACTTTGCTAAAGTTGCTAATTATTTCTAGTAGCTTTTTAAGGTAACTTTTTGGGATTCTCTAGGTATACCATCATGTCATCTGCAAAGAGTGAGAGTTTTGTCTCTTCCTTCTCTATTCTAATACCTTCAATTTGTTTTACTTCTCTTATTGTGAGGCTAAATATTCTAATACAATATTGAATAGTAGTGGTGATAATGGGCATCCTTGCTTCACCCCTGATTTTACTGGGAATGACTCAAGCCTATACCCATTGCATATAATGCTTGCTGATGGTTTCAGATAAATACTGCTTATTATTCTAAGGAACAAACAATTTATTCCTACACTCTCTAGTATTTTTAGTAGGATTGGATGCTGTAGTTTATCAAAATATTTTTCAACATCTATTGATATGATCTTATGATTACTGATAGTTATGTTATTGATATAATTAATTATACTAACAGTTTTCCTAATATTGAAGCAACTCTGTATTCCTAGGGTAAATCCTAGTTGATCATAATGTATTATCCTAGTGATAACTTGTAATCATTTTCCTAAGATTTTATGTAAGATTTTTGCATCTATGTTCTATAATTTTCTTTCTCTGTATTAACTCTTTCTGGTTTAGGAACCAGCACCACATTGGTGTCATAGAAAGAGTTAGGCAGAGTTCCGTCTTCACCTATTTTTCCAAAGAGTTTATATAGAATTGGAACTAATTGTTCCTTAAATGTTTGATAGAATTCACTTGTAAATCCATCTGGCCCTGGAGATTTTTTTTAGGGAGTTCAGTAATGGCTTGTTGAATTTCTTTTTCTGAGATAGGGTTATTTAGGTATTTAATTTTCACTTCATTTAACCTGGGCAACTTTTATTTTTGTAAATATTCATCTATTTCCCTTAGATTATCAAGTTTATTGGTATAGAGTTGGGCAACATAATTCCAAATTATTGCTTTAATTTGCTCCTCATTTGTGGTGAGTTCATCTTTTTCATTTATGATAATAGCAATTTGGTTCTCTTCTTTCTTTTTTTAATCAAATTTATCATTTTTATTGTTTTTTTCATAAAGCAAATTCTTGGTATTATTTATTAATTCAATAGTTTTCTTGCTTTTGATTTTATTAATTTCTCCTTTAATTTTTAAAATTTCTAATTTGGTATTTAATTTGGGGTCTTTAATTTGTTCTTTCTCTAATTAATCCATTCTGCTATTTGCCTATGTTTTAAGGGAGAGTTCATCCCATTCACATTCAAAGTTATAATTACTAACTCTTTATTGCCCTCCATGCTATCTTCCTTCTGTTTGTATTTTCCCTTTTTTTCCTTTATCCATATTCCCCAGTGTTTTGTTTCTGAATACCACACCTTCTGTTTGTTTGCCCTCTTATATCAACACCTCCCCTTTTCCCCTTTCCATTTTCCCCTTCTTCCCTTCCTTCTGTTAGTCCCCCTTTATCTCCCCCTCCCAGTTACCCCTCCCTTTTTCCCCTTTTAATGCTTGAAAGGTAAGATAAGTTTCTTAACTTGATTGTGTCTAAGTTAACTTTAAGCCAAGTCTGATGAGATGAAGGTTCAAGTGGTTCTCACCTCTTCCATTCTTCCCCTCTATTACAATAGGTCTTTTGTACCTCTTGATTTAGCCCATGAGATTTACCCCATTCAGTCTCCATCCAACCTCCCTTCTCCTTACTGCCCCCCCTTTTAAGGAGGTATTGCTTTTTAAATCATTCTGAGTCACAGAAAAGTTATGAGTATCTATCATTTCTGGTTATGTATATTTTCTCTAATAGAGCTACAATTCTCAAGAGTTATGAGACCCTTTCTCCCAAGTGGGTATATAGCCAGTTTCATCTTGTTTAGTAGTATTTTTTGTTTTTTAACCTTTTCATGTGTCTCTTGAGCCTCCTGTTTGATGTCTGTCCAAATTTTCTATTTAGTTCTGGTCTTTTCATCATGAAATCTTGGAAGTCTCTCATTTCATTAAATGTCCATCTTTTTCCCTGGAAAGAGAAGGTTCAGTTTTGCCTGGTAGTGGATTCTTGGCTGTATTACAAGCTCCCTTGCTCATCTGGATATCTCATTCCATTCCCTTCAATGCCTTAATGTTGCAGAAGCCAGGTCCTGCATAATCCTTACTGTGGCTCCTTGGTATTTAAATTTTGTTATTTCTGGCTGCTTGCAGGATATGTTTCTTTTATCTGATAGTCCTGGAATTTGGCCACAACATTCCTTGGTGTTTTTATTTTAGGATCTCTTTCTGGAGGGGATCTATGTATTCTTTCAATAACTATTGTGCCCACTGGTTCCATGATATCAGGGCAATTTTCCTTCACCAAAATCCTGTAATATTAATCCAGGCGTTTTATTTCTCTTCAATTTTCTCAGGAAGGCCCAATAATTCTCAGATTCTCCCTCCTTGATTGATTCTTGAGGTCAGTGGTTTTGTTGATGAGGTATTTTACATTTTTTTCTATTTTTTTTATCTTTTGGCTTTGTTTAACACAATATTGTTATTTCATGAAGTCATTAGTTTCCACTGATTCCATTCTTTTTTTAGAGAAGATTTTTCTTCATTTATCTTTTGCAACTCCTTTTCCAATTGGTTCATTCTGTTTTTGAAGAATTTTTCTATTTGTCTAAATGTAGTTTTGAGAGAATCATATCCTTTTTGCATTTACCCATTTGAGGATTTGAGAGAATCATTTTCTTTTTGCATTTGCCCAGTTGAAGATCTGAGAGAGCTATTCTCATTTTGTATTTGTCCAATTCTTTTTTCCAAGGATTTGTTTTCTTGTAGCGAGATGTTAATTTTCTCTTGCAATGTTTTAATTTTCTCTTGAGTTTCTTTTCCCAATTTTTCCAATTGATTTTTAAACTTCTTCCTGATTTCTTCAAGGAAGTCTTTCTGGACTGAAGACCAATTCATGTTCTCCTAAGAAGTGCTAGATCTCTCTGGGTTAGAATCTGTCTCTTCTATGTATTTCTCCATGGGCTCCCCTTTCCTCTGACCTTTTTCCATCTTGTGTTGGTGGGGGGGGGCAGAGCTGGCTCTCAGAGGTCTGCTTTTGAGGATCCTAGAGGCTTTGTTCACTTGGTTTAGTAATTCCATGGGCCAGCCAGTAGGGGGTGGTGGTTGCTTTTTCTGGAGTGAGGTCCTCAGCAGCAGGGTCTTAGTTGACCTTGAAAACTGGGCTGGGTTCTGGAGGATGGAGTTAATCTCTTTCTGTTGAGTGAGCTCTGCTGCCTTGAAGGGGTGGGAGTGGGGGGGGGGTTGGGTTGTTTCTTGTTTGTTCTGGGCAAAGGGCTCCTTGGAAAGTATGGAGCTCAGGTCTTTAGCCCAGTTGGTTGTTCTCCATGCCTGCTCTGAGACTCTGTGCTGGAACTCGCCCTCCTCTAGTTCTTCTCCCCCTGGCCAAAGGGTCTGCAGCTAAAGCTGGATCTCTCACCCTCCACTCACCGAAGTCTCCACAGCTGAGGGTGACCCTCTGGCATGCCCCAGCTCCAGTCCCCAGCACTGTTCCTCTGCTCTTGTCTCCTGGTTCACCCACAGTCCCCGGAGACAGACCTACTTGGTAGGTGTTCTTCTCCTAGCTTCTCTTTCTGGATTTTGTTGATTGAATTTCTATTAAGAGGTTGCTCTCATGTTATTTCTGAGGGGAAAAAGAGAGCACCTATCACAGTGTCTGTCTTCTGTCTGACATCTTGGCTGGAAGTCTCAATTCAATTTTTATTGGTGGTTTTTTCTTTATTATTTTTTGTATCTCTTTTACTAAGTTGTTTGTTGTCTTTTCATAACTTTCTTCCCCCATTTATTTCTTTACCTAAGTTTTTCTCTGCCATTTATATTTTATTTTGAAAATAATTTTCTAGTTATTCCAGGAATTCTTTTGAAACTTTCCCCATTTCTGTTTTTTTTTCCTTCTGAAGCTTTTCCTGTAGTTGTTTTGATTTGTTGCCTTTTTCTGGGTTTGTGTGTTGATATCTATATCTATATCTATATCTATATCTAGATATAGATATAGATATATATTTTAAAATAGCTTTCAATGGTCAGGTTCTTGTAAAATGATTTTTTGATTTTTGAATTTTTATTAAAATCAGACTCTGTTCTCTGATAGGGGAGGAAGGAACACCAACCAAAATTCAGGTTTTTCACACTCTTGTTTTCAGAAGTGGCTCCAGTTGTTTGGAATATTTTTGTTCTTCGAAGGTGATGTGATCTGAGGAGAAGCTTGGTCATTATTATCTTTGTGTGTACTCTGGTTCTTATCAAGAAAAAGACCCTGACCCATTGAAATTTCATTTGATACTGTTTTTCATTATCCCTGTTCCCAATGGATGGGAAGTGATACTGCTCCTCAGGGTCCCTGTTCCCTTAGTATAGTAGTACTATATCTTTGGATTCCTGCTCCCCTTTGATAAGAAAGTAATACTGATTCCTTGTGTCCCCTTCTTTCTCTTTACCTAAAGTGCTCCCCTTTATCTTTCAAATATGACCCTGAAGTAGGTATAGATAATGAAATTACCTAATAGCCTCACTGTATCCAGTGCTAGCACAGGGATCCCCTGTAATCTCTTTCTGATTTCTTACTATCTCTGACTTGAGAGATCCCAAAGGTACTGCGATTGATTTTTCTGAAGCCATTGGGAACATCCTCCTACAAATTTGTCCTTTTAATGTCATTCTCAGACTGGCTGTAGGCTATAGATCAATAAAAATCATCATGTTCGACATTTCTATGGCCAAAAGTATTTCCAAAAGGCTTTGTATTCATTGAGGATGCCATATCCTGAAACCAGAAGTCTAGTCAGCCCCCTTTAATATGGGAGGACATAGTGATATTGAACTTGATTCACTAAGGGTCATTCCCCACAGATTGAAAGAGAGATTGAATACAATGATCTACAGACATCATTTATCTCTATTCCTGATGCCAGGAATTTTTGACATATCATATTATAGAAAACAAAAATGCTGTGTTTTTTGGGGTGAAGGAAGGACCAACGAACTAGCAAATAATCTCCATCCTCTACTTGACTTTACACCAACAAATGGCTCAAAATTCTGTTGGCAGCCATAGGAGTTGGAATTGGTGATTTTGAATATTACACACACAGTGCAAAGATTAGCTACCTTCCTTAACTCTCTTTATAAAGTCAGTCTTAATAAGTTGTATGGTAGGGAAACTTTTTGTGCAAAGCTTTGATAGAAGATTCAGTGATTATTTAATGGCTTAGAGACCTCTTCATCTTTGGAAAAGCAATCTAATTTCAGATTTTAGGTGCCTTATAGAGGGTCCCAAATTTTCTGATTTTTTTTTCCTAGATGAGGCAATCAGGGTTAAGCGACTTACCCAGGGTCACACAGCTAGTAAGTATCAAGCATCTGAGACTGTGTTTCAACTCAGCTCCTCTTGACTACAGGGCTGGTGTTCTATCCACTGCACCAGTCAAAACCTGTGATTCTTGGCATTCTTGACCTTTCTCTTCATTGTTTTATCACCATTAGTACAAAAGTTCAGTATTAAAAGACTGAGAACCCTTTGAACCCACAATTCAGTGGGAAGGAAAATTAGATTTAGAATTGATGACACTAGGTCCCAGTTCCCACTATTACTAAATCAGAATGACCTTGGGCAAGTCATTTAATATCTCTGATTCACAATTTCGTCATCTATAAAATGAGGGTTTTAGACTAGATGGCCTCTAAGGTCTCTTTCATTTCTAAATGAACAGTGTTATTTATTTAATGGAATGACTTCATCAGGGACATATAGAATGCTACCTGAAAAGGAAATGAAATGATCACGGAGTAAATTAAATGGACTATATCCCAATCAAAAATGTTCTCCTTAAAATAATTGAAGGAATGGAAAGAGGCTATATATGCATTGGCTAGATGTCCTATGCAAAATTTTTGGGAAAACACACCCCAGAATTACATAGGATAAGAATACTTGGAGGGGTTACAATTTATACCTGTCAGTGCCCACACTAATGTATTAAGCATTAAGATTTCCTCTTTTGTACCAGAGGCCTATTTTTAAAGATTTCTAAAGCTGTCTTCATTTTTATTTCTTTATCACAACCTTTTTTATGCACAATCCTAATATAGATAACAATGTATTTTTTAGTATCTTATCTACCTCTTTCTCTCCTTATCTAGTCAATATTTTCTCTTTCCCTGAATCTGATTACTATTAGGGACATGCAGCAACGATGGAGAAGTGAGAAAAAGGATAGAAAAAGAGATATTTTTCTAAAGTTTGATGCTAATAAGGAAATGGAGCATTGGATTTTCATAGGAACAAATGAATAAGAAACATATTCCCTGGAGTCAGAGAGTCTGATGGTAGAACAAGGCCTGGAGCTTACTGCTCTCATTTGTGGGAACCAGGGTCCCTCTTGGTCTTGCATCATTGAGCTCCCCTGAGACGAAAAGTACTTCCTGTCAGTCAGCTCCAAATCAGCTTTTACTCTGGCCGAGACTCAGAGCTGCCAGACTCCTGTCTCTCCTGGTTGGAGACTTAATTCACTGTTGCTGAGGCAGCTCCAAGAGTATGATCAGGAAATAGCCTCAGCCAAAGGCATTTGCATAAGGTTTATATTTGAAATGTGAATCATATTATATCCCTCAGCTACTCTTCGCTCAATCAACAAAACATCTACCTGTTGAAAGTTGCAGTGTATTTCAATGAATAAGTTTCTCAGCAGATATGGTAATAAGTGATATGAGCAAATATGATAAAATTGAGTTAAACTAATGGAATAACAAACTAACACATGTCCCCTTTATATTACACATCACAGTATTATTTGATTCCTATAAATATAACTTTACTTTTCATCTGTAATGCAAACAATATTGTGCAGATATAAATTATCTGCACAAAACTATTATGTTTTCCTCCATCATCTTTCAAGACTTTCTGTCATCTGGTGCTGTCTCTAACTTACTGATCCTTATTTTTCCATTGTCAGCTCTTCACTCTCTCCTCTCAAGTTTCTCTACTTAGGTTTGTCTTGCTGCTATCTCTCACATCTGCTACACTTGTCGTGACTTCCGAATTTTAATTTTTGTTGATCTTCTCATGTGGAAAGACTTTCCTCTGATTCCTATTTTTCTAAAGCTAGCCATACTTCAATAGTTAACTCATTTTCTACCTCCCTAAACCCTAATTACTCCAGGGCTTATTGATCTCTGTCTCATTCTGACTCTTTTTTTTTTAGTTTTTTTCAAGGCAAATGGGTTTAAGTGGCTTGCCCAAGGCCACACAGCTAGGTAATTATTTAGTGTTTGAGACTGGATTTGAACCCAGGTACTCCTGACTCCAAGGCTGGTGCTTTATCCACTACACCACCTAGCCACCCCTCATTCTGACTCTTATGGAACTTGAAGTCAGTTTCAAAGAATTTAGCCCTCAACTAGCCCAAATAATGTCTTTAGTCTGGAAAAAAATGGAAATAGAATTGAATGTGCAATCAGAATACCAGAATATAAATTCTACCTCTGTCATTTACAGTACACTTGACTTTGAACAAGTCATCTAACTTCCTTGCACAACATTCCTCTGATACACAAGTAAACTGGATTAGATGACCTGTGCAATCCCTTCCAACATTGGTTTTATAATTCTAAGTGCACAGTCTTCTTTTGCATTTTCTCCTTTTATGAAAGACATCATGGTTCATATTTCTTCTATCATAAGTGTTAATTTATATGAAAGTATTTTGTAACCATTAATTTGTATGTAAATGTTAGCTGTTTTCATCATTCTCATCATCATTTCATTATCATTGTTAACATTGTCTTTGTCATCATTGTCATTATCTCCCTATTAAAGACCTTTTCTTATACTTCATCATCTTT